>NW_026527709.1:0-272520 GCF_022682495.2 Desmodus rotundus | reverse complement strand
TCCCGTCCCCACCACTGCGAAGATCCCCCTGTTCTTCCATCCGTAAAGGGGTCCCCCTTTACGGATGGAAGAACAGGGGGGAGGCCCCCAGGGGATGGCTTTTGTCCGAGCCGCGGCTGGGTGGTTTCGGGCCAAGAGGCGGGGCCGCGCAGGCGCAAGCAGGCCCCACCCCAAGAGCATCCCTCCGGGCAACGTGCCCCCCCCTTGAGATATCAGGCCAGGTCCACAGGGTCCCTGGGCTGGTGTCAGAGTTAACGGAGGCCCTCCCTGCCACCCAGAGGACCGCGCGTTTTCCCGTGGACCACAATTCCCAGCAGCTCTCCCACCCCCGCAGAGGCAGAGTGCCAGGAAGAGCTAGGGACCTGGGGCCGGGAAGAGGGGCCGGCCACGGTTCCGCGCCAGGTGGAGCGGTTCCGGGCGGGGCGGGCGGGACCCTCGACCAAGGACCGGTTCTCCCTTGGGGAGTCTGGCCTGTGCCCCGCCTGGGAAGCTAAGAGCCTTGCTTCGCCTGCAAAGCCCCCACCCTGCCACAAGGCGGCAGACTTGGACCCAGCCGCTTCAACCCTCCAGTCTCTGCGGAACCACCCAAAAATGGAGTGTGACCGCTGCGACCTCAGTCCCCCAGAGCTCCAACCCCCACCTCTGTGAGGGAATCGGCGACCTCCTGTCCTTGGCGTCCGCAAAAGGCATTCACCTGCGGTGAACCTGGGCCTCGGGCGAACACGGTCAGGCCCCATGGTAGGAGCCCGGGGAGGCAATGGCAGCCTCTGCGGCCAGGCCTCGGACTCTCCCCGGGGCTCTCTCGGGTCCCAGGCGCCCTCTCTCGCCCGGGAGTGCCCACGCCGTCCCCTGACCCCCGCAGGACGCCTGCATCCCGCCATAAGCGGCCCACCTCGTCCATGGAGCTGGGACACATGGGGCCGGGGTGCGAGCAAACTGGCCTACGTGGCTGCAAACCCGCAGACCCCTCCGTCCCGTCCCCACCACTGCGAAGATCCCCCTGTTCTTCCATCCGTAAAGGGGTCCCCCTTTACGGATGGAAGAACAGGGGGGAGGCCCCAGGAGATGGCTTTTGTCCGAGCCGCAGCTGGGTGGTTTCGGGCCAAGAGGCGGGGCCGCGCAGGCCAAGCAGGCCCCACCCCAAGAGCATCCCTCCGGGCAACGTGCCCCCCCCTTGAGATATCAGGCCAGGTCCACAGGGTCCCTGGGCTGGTGTCAGAGTTAACGGAGGCCCTCCCTGCCACCCAGAGGACCGCGCGTTTTCCCGTGGACCACACTTGCCAGCCCGTCTCCCACCCCGCCAGAGGCAGAGTGCCAGGAAGAGCTAGGACCTGGGGCCGGGAAGAGGGGCCGGCCACGGTTCCGGGCCAGGTGGGTCGGGCACGGGCGGGCGGGACCCACGCCCAGGGACCGGGTCTCCCTGGGGGTCTCGGGCCTGAGACCTGCCTGGGGGGCTAAGAGTCTCTCTTGGCTCAAACGGCCCCACCCTGCCCCGAGGCGGAAAACTTGGCCCGAGACGCTTCTACTCTCTAAAGTCTGGGCTGAACTTTGCGAGAAGGGACTGTGTGCGCTGCGACCTGGGTCCCACAGAGCTCGAACCCCCCCTGCCCGTGAAGGGATCCGCGGCCTGTGGTCCCTGGTGTCCGCAAAAGGCATTCACCTGCGGAGAACCTGGGCCCAGGTGAGCGGGACCAGGCCCCACGGCAGGAGCCTGGGGAGGCCACTGGAGCCCCGGGGGCCAGGGCTGGGCATTTTCCCGGGTGCTCTCTCGGGTCCCAGGCGCCCTCTCTCGCCCGGGGAGTGCCCACGCCGTCCCCTGAGCCCCGCAGGACGCCTGCATCCCGCCATAAGCGGCCCACCTCGTCCATGGAGCTGGAACACATGGGGCCGGGGTGCCAGCAACTGGCCTACGTGGCTGCAAACCCGCAGACCCCTCCGTCCCGTCCCCACCACTGCGAAGATCCCCCTGTTCTTCCATCCGTAAAGGGGTCCCCCTTTACGGATGGAAGAACAGGGGGGAGGCCCCCAGGAGATGGCTTTTGTCCGAGCCGCGGCTGGGTGGTTTCGGGCCAAGAGGCAGGGCCGCGCAGGCGCAAGCAGGCCCCACCCCAAGAGCATCCCTCCGGGCAACGTGCCCCCCCCTTGAGATATCAGGCCAGGTCCACAGGGTCCCTGGGCTGGTGTCAGAGTTAACGGAGGCCCTCCCTGCCACCCAGAGGACCGCGCGTTTTCCCGTGGACCAAACTTCCCAGCAGCTCTCCCACCCCCGCAGAGGCAGAGTGCCAGGAAAGAACTAGGGACCTGGTGCCTGGAAGAGGGGCCGGCCACGGTTCCGCGCCAGGTCGAGCGGTTCCGGGCGGGCGGGCGGGACCCTCGACCAAGGACCGGTTCTCCCTTGGGGAGTCTGGCCTGTGCCCCGCCTGGGAGGCTAAGAGCCTTGCTTCGCCTGCAAAGACCCCACCCTGCCACAAGGCGGCAGACTTGGACCCAGCCGCTTCAACCCTCCAGTCTCTGCGGAACCACCCAAAAATGGAGTGTGACCGCTGCGACCTCAGTCCCCCAGAGCTCCAACCCCCACCTCTGTGAGGGAATCGGCGACCTCCTGTCCTTGGCGTCCGCAAAAGGCATTCACCTGCGGTGAACCTGGGCCTCGGGCGAACACGGTCAGGCCCCATGGTAGGAGCCCGGGGAGGCAATGGCAGCCTCTGCGGCCAGGCCTCGGACTCTCCCCGGGGCTCTCTCGGGTCCCAGGCGCCCTCTCTCGCCCGGGGAGTGCCCACGCCGTCCCCTGACCCCCGCAGGACGCCTGCATCCCGCCATAAGCGGCCCACCTCGTCCATGGAGCTGGGACACATGGGGCCGGGGTGCCAGCAACTGGCCTACGTGGCTGCAAACCCGCAGACCCCTCTGTCCCGTCCCCACCACTGCGAAGATCCCCCTGTTCTTCCATCCGTAAAGGGGTCCCCCTTTACGGATGGAAGAACAGGGGGGAGGCCCCCAGGGGATGGCTTTTGTCCGAGCCGCGGCTGGGTGGTTTCGGGCCAAGAGGCGGGGCCGCGCAGGCGCAAGCAGGCCCCACCCCAAGAGCATCCCTCCGGGCAACGTGCCCCCCCCTTGAGATATCAGGCCAGGTCCACAGGGTCCCTGGGCTGGTGTCAGAGTTAACGGAGGCCCTCCCTGCCACCCAGAGGACCGCGCGTTTTCCCGTGGACCACAATTCCCAGCAGCTCTCCCACCCCCGCAGAGGCAGAGTGCCAGGGAAGAGCTAGGGACCTGGGGCCGGGAAGAGGGGCCGGCCACGGTTCCGCGCCAGGTGGAGCGGTTCCGGGCGGGCGGGCGGGACCCTCGACCAAGGACCGGTTCTCCCTTGGGGAGTCTGGCCTGTGCCCCGCCTGGGAAGCTAAGAGCCTTGCTTCGCCTGCAAAGCCCCCACCCTGCCACAAGGCGGCAGACTTGGACCCAGCCGCTTCAACCCTCCAGTCTCTGCGGAACCACCCAAAAATGGAGTGTGACCGCTGCGACCTCAGTCCCCCAGAGCTCCAACCCCCACCTCTGTGAGGGAATCGGCGACCTCCTGTCCTTGGCGTCCGCAAAAGGCATTCACCTGCGGTGAACCTGGGCCTCGGGCGAACACGGTCAGGCCCCATGGTAGGAGCCCGGGGAGGCAATGGCAGCCTCTGCGGCCAGGCCTCGGACTCTCCCCGGGGCTCTCTCGGGTCCCAGGCGCCCTCTCTCGCCCGGGGAGTGCCCACGCCGTCCCCTGACCCCCGCAGGACGCCTGCATCCCGCCATAAGCGGCCCACCTCGTCCATGGAGCTGGGACACATGGGGCCGGGGTGCGAGCAAACTGGCCTACGTGGCTGCAAACCCGCAGACCCCTCCGTCCCGTCCCCACCACTGCGAAGATCCCCCTGTTCTTCCATCCGTAAAGGGGTCCCCCTTTACGGATGGAAGAACAGGGGGGAGGCCCCCAGGAGATGGCTTTTGTCCGAGCCGCAGCTGGGTGGTTTCGGGCCAAGAGGCGGGGCCGCGCAGGCCAAGCAGGCCCCACCCCAAGAGCATCCCTCCGGGCAACGTGCCCCCCCCTTGAGATATCAGGCCAGGTCCACAGGGTCCCTGGGCTGGTGTCAGAGTTAACGGAGGCCCTCCCTGCCACCCAGAGGACCGCGCGTTTTCCCGTGGACCACACTTGCCAGCCCGTCTCCCACCCCGCCAGAGGCAGAGTGCCAGGGAAGAGCTAGGGACCTGGGGCCGGGAAGAGGGGCCGGCCACGGTTCCGGGCCAGGTGGGTCGGGCACGGGCGGGCGGGACCCACGCCCAGGGACCGGGTCTCCCTGGGGGTCTCGGGCCTGAGACCTGCCTGGGGGGCTAAGAGTCTCTCTTGGCTCAAACGGCCCCACCCTGCCCCGAGGCGGAAAACTTGGACCGAGACGCTTCTACTCTCTAAAGTCTGGGCTGAACTTTGCGAGAAGGGACTGTGTGCGCTGCGACCTGGGTCCCACAGAGCTCGAACCCCCCCTGCCCGTGAAGGGATCCGCGGCCTGTGGTCCCTGGTGTCCGCAAAAGGCATTCACCTGCGGAGAACCTGGGCCCAGGTGAGCGGGACCAGGCCCCACGGCAGGAGCCTGGGGAGGCCACTGGAGCCCCGGGGGCCAGGGCTGGGCATTTTCCCGGGTGCTCTCTCGGGTCCCAGGCGCCCTCTCTCGCCCGGGGAGTGCCCACGCCGTCCCCTGAGCCCCGCAGGACGCCTGCATCGGGCCATAAGCGGCCCACCTCGTCCATGGAGCTGGGACACATGGGGCCGGGGTGCGAGCAACTGGCCTACGTGGCTGCAAACCCGCAGACCCCTCCGTCCCGTCCCCACCACTGCGAAGATCCCCCTGTTCTTCCATCCGTAAAGGGGTCCCCCTTTACGGATGGAAGAACAGGGGGGAGGCCCCCAGGAGATGGCTTTTGTCCGAGCCGCGGCTGGGTGGTTTCGGGCCAAGAGGCGGGGCCGCGCAGGCGCAAGCAGGCCCCACCCCAAGAGCATCCCTCCGGGCAACGTGCCCCCCCCTTGAGATATCAGGCCAGGTCCACAGGGTCCCTGGGCTGGTGTCAGAGTTAACGGAGGCCCTCCCTGCCACCCAGAGGACCGCGCGTTTTCCCGTGGACCAAACTTCCCAGCAGCTCTCCCACCCCCGCAGAGGCAGAGTGCCAGGGAAGAGCTAGGGACCTGGTGCCTGGAAGAGGGGCCGGCCACGGTTCCGCGCCAGGTGGAGCGGTTCCGGGCGGGCGGGCGGGACCCTCGACCAAGGACCGGTTCTCCCTTGGGGAGTCTGGCCTGTGCCCCGCCTGGGAGGCTAAGAGCCTTGCTTCGCCTGCAAAGCCCCCACCCTGCCACAAGGCGGCAGACTTGGACCCAGCCGCTTCAACCCTCCAGTCTCTGCGGAACCACCCAAAAATGGAGTGTGACCGCTGCGACCTCAGTCCCCCAGAGCTCCAACCCCCACCTCTGTGAGGGAATCGGCGACCTCCTGTCCTTGGCGTCCGCAAAAGGCATTCACCTGCGGTGAACCTGGGCCTCGGGCGAACACGGTCAGGCCCCATGGTAGGAGCCCGGGGAGGCAATGGCAGCCTCTGCGGCCAGGCCTCGGACTCTCCCCGGGGCTCTCTCGGGTCCCAGGCGCCCTCTCTCGCCCGGGGAGTGCCCACGCCGTCCCCTGACCCCCGCAGGACGCCTGCATCCCGCCATAAGCGGCCCACCTCGTCCATGGAGCTGGGACACATGGGGCCGGGGTGCGAGCAAACTGGCCTACGTGGCTGCAAACCCGCAGACCCCTCCGTCCCGTCCCCACCACTGCGAAGATCCCCCTGTTCTTCCATCCGTAAAGGGGTCCCCCTTTACGGATGGAAGAACAGGGGGGAGGCCCCCAGGAGATGGCTTTTGTCCGAGCCGCAGCTGGGTGGTTTCGGGCCAAGAGGCGGGGCCGCGCAGGCCAAGCAGGCCCCACCCCAAGAGCATCCCTCCCGGAAACGTGCCCCCCCCTTGAGATATCAGGCCAGGTCCACAGGGTCCCTGGGCTGGTGTCAGAGTTAACGGAGGCCCTCCCTGCCACCCAGAGGACTGCGCGTTTTCCCGTGGACCACACTTGCCAGCCCGTCTCCCACCCCGCCAGAGGCAGAGTGCCAGGGAAGAGCTAGGGACCTGGTGCCTGGAAGAGGGGCCGGCCACGGTTCCGCGCCAGGTGGAGCGGTTCCGGGCGGGCGGGCGGGACCCTCGACCAAGGACCGGTTCTCCCTTGGGGAGTCTGGCCTGTGCCCCGCCTGGGAGGCTAAGAGCCTTGCTTCGCCTGCAAAGCCCCCACCCTGCCACAAGGCGGCAGACTTGGACCCAGCCGCTTCAACCCTCCAGTCTCTGCGGAACCACCCAAAAATGGAGTGTGACCGCTGCGACCTCAGTCCCCCAGAGCTCCAACCCCCACCTCTGTGAGGGAATCGGCGACCTCCTGTCCTTGGCGTCCGCAAAAGGCATTCACCTGCGGTGAACCTGGGCCTCGGGCGAACACGGTCAGGCCCCATGGTAGGAGCCCGGGGAGGCAATGGCAGCCTCTGCGGCCAGGCCTCGGACTCTCCCCGGGGCTCTCTCGGGTCCCAGGCGCCCTCTCTCGCCCGGGGAGTGCCCACGCCGTCCCCTGACCCCCGCAGGACGCCTGCATCCCGCCATAAGCGGCCCACCTCGTCCATGGAGCTGGGACACATGGGGCCGGGGTTCGAGCAAACTGGCCTACGTGGCTGCAAACCCGCAGACCCCTCCGTCCCGTCCCCACCACTGCGAAGATCCCCCTGTTCTTCCATCCGTAAAGGGGTCCCCCTTTACGGATGGAAGAACAGGGGGGAGGCCCCCAGGAGATGGCTTTTGTCCGAGCCGCAGCTGGGTGGTTTCGGGCCAAGAGGCGGGGCCGCGCAGGCCAAGCAGGCCCCACCCCAAGAGCATCCCTCCGGGCAACGTGCCCCCCCCTTGAGATATCAGGCCAAGTCCACAGGGTCCCTGGGCTGGTGTCAGAGTTAACGGAGGCCCTCCCTGCCACCCAGAGGACCGCGCGTTTTCCCGTGGACCACACTTGCCAGCCCGTCTCCCACCCCGCCAGAGGCAGAGTGCCAGGGAAGAGCTAGGGACCTGGGGCCGGGAAGAGGGGCCGGCCAGGGTTCCCGGCCAGGTGGGGCGGGCCCGGGCGGGCGGGACCCACGCCCAGGGACCGGGTCTCCCTGGGGGTCTCGGGCCTGAGACCTGCCTGGGGGGCTAATAGTCTCTCTTGGCTCAAACGGCCCCACCCTGCCCCGAGGCGGAAAACTTGGCCCGAGACGCTTCTACTCTCTAAAGTCTGGGCTGAACTTTGCGAGAAGGGACTGTGTGCGCTGCGACCTGGGTCCCACAGAGCTCGAACCCCCCCTGCCCTTGAAGGGATCCGCGGCCTGTGGTCCCTGGTGTCCGCAAAAGGCATTCACCTGCGGAGAACCTGGGCCCAGGTGAGCGGGACCACGCCCCACGGCAGGAGCCTGGGGAGGCCACTGGAGCCCCGGGGGCCAGGGCTGGGCATTTTCCCGGGTGCTCTCTCGGGTCCCAGGCGCCCTCTCTCGCCCGGGGAGTGCCCACGCCGTCCCCTGAGCCCCGCAGGACGCCTGCATCCCGCAATAAGCGGCCCACCTCGTCCATGGAGCTGGAACACATGGGGCCGGGGTGCCAGCAACTGGCCTACGTGGCTGCAAACCCGCAGACCCCTCCGTCCCGTCCCCACCACTGCGAAGATCCCCCTGTTCTTCCATCCGTAAAGGGGTCCCCCTTTACGGATGGAAGAACAGGGGGGAGGCCCCCAGGAGATGGCTTTTGTCCGAGCCGCGGCTGGGTGGTTTCGGGCCAAGAGGCAGGGCCGCGCAGGCGCAAGCAGGCCCCACCCCAAGAGCATCCCTCCGGGCAACGTGCCCCCCCCTTGAGATATCAGGCCAGGTCCACAGGGTCCCTGGGCTGGTGTCAGAGTTAACGGAGGCCCTCCCTGCCACCCAGAGGACCACGCGTTTTCCCGTGGACCAAACTTCCCAGCAGCTCTCCCACCCCCGCAGAGGCAGAGTGCCAGGAAAGAACTAGGGACCTGGTGCCTGGAAGAGGGGCCGGCCACGGTTCCGCGCCAGGTGGAGCGGTTCCGGGCGGGCGGGCGGGACCCTCGACCAAGGACCGGTTCTCCCTTGGGGAGTCTGGCCTGTGCCCCGCCTGGGAGGCTAAGAGCCTTGCTTCGCCTGCAAAGCCCCCACCCTGCCACAAGGCGGCAGACTTGGACCCAGCCGCTTCAACCCTCCAGTCTCTGCGGAACCACCCAAAAATGGAGTGTGACCGCTGCGACCTCAGTCCCCCAGAGCTCCAACCCCCACCTCTGTGAGGGAATCGGCGACCTCCTGTCCTTGGCGTCCGCAAAAGGCATTCACCTGCGGTGAACCTGGGCCTCGGGCGAACACGGTCAGGCCCCATGGTAGGAGCCCGGGGAGGCAATGGCAGCCTCTGCGGCCAGGCCTCGGACTCTCCCCGGGGCTCTCTCGGGTCCCAGGCGCCCTCTCTCGCCCGGGGAGTGCCCACGCCGTCCCCTGACCCCCGCAGGACGCCTGCATCCCGCCATAAGCGGCCCACCTCGTCCATGGAGCTGGGACACATGGGGCCGGGGTGCCAGCAACTGGCCTACGTGGCTGCAAACCCGCAGACCCCTCCGTCCCGTCCCCACCACTGCGAAGATCCCCCTGTTCTTCCATCCGTAAAGGGGTCCCCCTTTACGGATGGAAGAACAGGGGGGAGGCCCCCAGGGGATGGCTTTTGTCCGAGCCGCGGCTGGGTGGTTTCGGGCCAAGAGGCGGGGCCGCGCAGGCGCAAGCAGGCCCCACCCCAAGAGCATCCCTCCGGGCAACGTGCCCCCACCTTGAGATATCAGGCCAGGTCCACAGGGTCCCTGGGCTGGTGTCAGAGTTAACGGAGGCCCTCCCTGCCACCCAGAGGACCGCGCGTTTTCCCGTGGACCACACTTGCCAGCCCGTCTCCCACCCCGCCAGAGGCAGAGTGCCAGGGAAGAGCTAGGGACCTGGGGCCGGGAAGAGGGGCCGGCCAGGGTTCCCGGCCAGGTGGGGCGGGCCCGGGCGGGCGGGACCCACGCCCAGGGACCGGGTCTCCCTGGGGGTCTCGGGCCTGAGACCTGCCTGGGGGGCTAATAGTCTCTCTTGGCTCAAACGGCCCCACCCTGCCCCGAGGCGGAAAACTTGGCCCGAGACGCTTCTACTCTCTAAAGTCTGGGCTGAACTTTGCGAGAAGGGACTGTGTGCGCTGCGACCTGGGTCCCACAGAGCTCGAACCCCCCCTGCCCGTGAAGGGATCCGCGGCCTGTGGTCCCTGGTGTCCGCAAAAGGCATTCACCTGCGGAGAACCTGGGCCCAGGTGAGCGGGACCAGGCCCCACGGCAGGAGCCTGGGGAGGCCACTGGAGCCCCGGGGGCCAGGGCTGGGCATTTTCCCGGGTGCTCTCTCGGGTCCCAGGCGCCCTCTCTCGCCCGGGGAGTGCCCACGCCGTCCCCTGAGCCCCGCAGGACGCCTGCATCCCGCCATAAGCGGCCCACCTCGTCCATGGAGCTGGAACACATGGGGCCGGGGTGCCAGCAACTGGCCTACGTGGCTGCAAACCCGCAGACCCCTCCGTCCCGTCCCCACCACTGCGAAGATCCCCCTGTTCTTCCATCCGTAAAGGGGTCCCCCTTTACGGATGGAAGAACAGGGGGGAGGCCCCCAGGAGATGGCTTTTGTCCGAGCCGCGGCTGGGTGGTTTCGGGCCAAGAGGCAGGGCCGCGCAGGCGCAAGCAGGCCCCACCCCAAGAGCATCCCTCCGGGCAACGTGCCCCCCCCTTGAGATATCAGGCCAGGTCCACAGGGTCCCTGGGCTGGTGTCAGAGTTAACGGAGGCCCTCCCTGCCACCCAGAGGACCGCGCGTTTTCCCGTGGACCACACTTGCCAGCCCGTCTCCCACCCCGCCAGAGGCAGAGTGCCAGGGAAGAGCTAGGGACCTGGTGCCTGGAAGAGGGGCCGGCCACGGTTCCGCGCCAGGTGGAGCGGTTCCGGGCGGGCGGGCGGGACCCTCGACCAAGGACCGGTTCTCCCTTGGGGAGTCTGGCCTGTGCCCCGCCTGGGAGGCTAAGAGCCTTGCTTCGCCTGCAAAGCCCCCACCCTGCCACAAGGCGGCAGACTTGGACCCAGCCGCTTCAACCCTCCAGTCTCTGCGGAACCACCCAAAAATGGAGTGTGACCGCTGCGACCTCAGTCCCCCAGAGCTCCAACCCCCACCTCTGTGAGGGAATCGGCGACCTCCTGTCCTTGGCGTCCGCAAAAGGCATTCACCTGCGGTGAACCTGGGCCTCGGGCGAACACGGTCAGGCCCCATGGTAGGAGCCCGCGGAGGCAATGGCAGCCTCTGCGGCCAGGCCTCGGACTCTCCCCGGGGCTCTCTCGGGTCCCAGGCGCCCTCTCTCGCCCGGGGAGTGCCCACGCCGTCCCCTGACCCCCGCAGGACGCCTGCATCCCGCCATAAGCGGCCCACCTCGTCCATGGAGCTGGGACACATGGGGCCGGGGTGCGAGCAAACTGGCCTACGTGGCTGCAAACCCGCAGACCCCTCCGTCCCGTCCCCACCACTGCGAAGATCCCCCTGTTCTTCCATCCGTAAAGGGGTCCCCCTTTACGGATGGAAGAACAGGGGGGAGGCCCCCAGGAGATGGCTTTTGTCCGAGCCGCAGCTGGGTGGTTTCGGGCCAAGAGGCGGGGCCGCGCAGGCCAAGCAGGCCCCACCCCAAGAGCATCCCTCCGGGCAACGTGCCCCCCCCTTGAGATATCAGGCCAGGTCCACAGGGTCCCTGGGCTGGTGTCAGAGTTAACGGAGGCCCTCCCTGCCACCCAGAGGACCGCGCGTTTTCCCGTGGACCACACTTGCCAGCCCGTCTCCCACCCCGCCAGAGGCAGAGTGCCAGGGAAGAGCTAGGGACCTGGGGCCGGGAAGAGGGGCCGGCCAGGGTTCCCGGCCAGGTGGGGCGGGCCCGGGCGGGCGGGACCCACGCCCAGGGACCGGGTCTCCCTGGGGGTCTCGGGCCTGAGACCTGCCTGGGGGGCTAATAGTCTCTCTTGGCTCAAACGGCCCCACCCTGCCCCGAGGCGGAAAACTTGGCCCGAGACGCTTCTACTCTCTAAAGTCTGTGCTGAACTTTGCGAGAAGGGACTGTGTGCGCTGCGACCTGGGTCCCACAGAGCTCGAACCCCCCCTGCCCGTGAAGGGATCCGCGGCCTGTGGTCCCTGGTGTCCGCAAAAGGCATTCACCTGCGGAGAACCTGGGCCCAGGTGAGCGGGACCAGGCCCCACGGCAGGAGCCTGGGGAGGCCACTGGAGCCCCGGGGGCCAGGGCTGGGCATTTTCCCGGGTGCTCTCTCGGGTCCCAGGCGCCCTCTCTCGCCCGGGGAGTGCCCACGCCGTCCCCTGAGCCCCGCAGGACGCCTGCATCCCGCCATAAGCGGCCCACCTCGTCCATGGAGCTGGAACACATGGGGCCGGGGTGCCAGCAACTGGCCTACGTGGCTGCAAACCCGCAGACCCCTCCGTCCCGTCCCCACCACTGCGAAGATCCCCCTGTTCTTCCATCCGTAAAGGGGTCCCCCTTTACGGATGGAAGAACAGGGGGGAGGCCCCCAGGAGATGGCTTTTGTCCGAGCCGCGGCTGGGTGGTTTCGGGCCAAGAGGCAGGGCCGCGCAGGCGCAAGCAGGCCCCACCCCAAGAGCATCCCTCCGGGCAACGTGCCCCCCCCTTGAGATATCAGGCCAGGTCCACAGGGTCCCTGGGCTGGTGTCAGAGTTAACGGAGGCCCTCCCTGCCACCCAGAGGACCGCGCGTTTTCCCGTGGACCAAACTTCCCAGCAGCTCTCCCACCCCCGCAGAGGCAGAGTGCCAGGAAAGAACTAGGGACCTGGTGCCTGGAAGAGGGGCCGGCCACGGTTCCGCGCCAGGTGGAGCGGTTCCGGGCGGGCGGGCGGGACCCTCGACCAAGGACCGGTTCTCCCTTGGGGAGTCTGGCCTGTGCCCCGCCTGGGAGGCTAAGAGCCTTGCTTCGCCTGCAAAGACCCCACCCTGCCACAAGGCGGCAGACTTGGACCCAGCCGCTTCAACCCTCCAGTCTCTGCGGAACCACCCAAAAATGGAGTGTGACCGCTGCGACCTCAGTCCCCCAGAGCTCCAACCCCCACCTCTGTGAGGGAATCGGCGACCTCCTGTCCTTGGCGTCCGCAAAAGGCATTCACCTGCGGTGAACCTGGGCCTCGGGCGAACACGGTCAGGCCCCATGGTAGGAGCCCGGGGAGGCAATGGCAGCCTCTGCGGCCAGGCCTCGGACTCTCCCCGGGGCTCTCTCGGGTCCCAGGCGCCCTCTCTCGCCCGGGGAGTGCCCACGCCGTCCCCTGACCCCCGCAGGACGCCTGCATCCCGCCATAAGCGGCCCACCTCGTCCATGGAGCTGGGACACATGGGGCCGGGGTGCCAGCAACTGGCCTACGTGGCTGCAAACCCGCAGACCCCTCTGTCCCGTCCCCACCACTGCGAAGATCCCCCTGTTCTTCCATCCGTAAAGGGGTCCCCCTTTACGGATGGAAGAACAGGGGGGAGGCCCCCAGGGGATGGCTTTTGTCCGAGCCGCGGCTGGGTGGTTTCGGGCCAAGAGGCGGGGCCGCGCAGGCGCAAGCAGGCCCCACCCCAAGAGCATCCCTCCGGGCAACGTGCCCCCCCCTTGAGATATCAGGCCAGGTCCACAGGGTCCCTGGGCTGGTGTCAGAGTTAACGGAGGCCCTCCCTGCCACCCAGAGGACCGCGCGTTTTCCCGTGGACCACAATTCCCAGCAGCTCTCCCACCCCCGCAGAGGCAGAGTGCCAGGGAAGAGCTAGGGACCTGGGGCCGGGAAGAGGGGCCGGCCACGGTTCCGCGCCAGGTGGAGCGGTTCCGGGCGGGCGGGCGGGACCCTCGACCAAGGACCGGTTCTCCCTTGGGGAGTCTGGCCTGTGCCCCGCCTGGGAAGCTAAGAGCCTTGCTTCGCCTGCAAAGCCCCCACCCTGCCACAAGGCGGCAGACTTGGACCCAGCCGCTTCAACCCTCCAGTCTCTGCGGAACCACCCAAAAATGGAGTGTGACCGCTGCGACCTCAGTCCCCCAGAGCTCCAACCCCCACCTCTGTGAGGGAATCGGCGACCTCCTGTCCTTGGCGTCCGCAAAAGGCATTCACCTGCGGTGAACCTGGGCCTCGGGCGAACACGGTCAGGCCCCATGGTAGGAGCCCGGGGAGGCAATGGCAGCCTCTGCGGCCAGGCCTCGGACTCTCCCCGGGGCTCTCTCGGGTCCCAGGCGCCCTCTCTCGCCCGGGGAGTGCCCACGCCGTCCCCTGACCCCCGCAGGACGCCTGCATCCCGCCATAAGCGGCCCACCTCGTCCATGGAGCTGGGACACATGGGGCCGGGGTGCGAGCAAACTGGCCTACGTGGCTGCAAACCCGCAGACCCCTCCGTCCCGTCCCCACCACTGCGAAGATCCCCCTGTTCTTCCATCCGTAAAGGGGTCCCCCTTTACGGATGGAAGAACAGGGGGGAGGCCCCCAGGAGATGGCTTTTGTCCGAGCCGCAGCTGGGTGGTTTCGGGCCAAGAGGCGGGGCCGCGCAGGCCAAGCAGGCCCCACCCCAAGAGCATCCCTCCGGGCAACGTGCCCCCCCCTTGAGATATCAGGCCAGGTCCACAGGGTCCCTGGGCTGGTGTCAGAGTTAACGGAGGCCCTCCCTGCCACCCAGAGGACCGCGCGTTTTCCCGTGGACCACACTTGCCAGCCCGTCTCCCACCCCGCCAGAGGCAGAGTGCCAGGGAAGAGCTAGGGACCTGGGGCCGGGAAGAGGGGCCGGCCACGGTTCCGGGCCAGGTGGGTCGGGCACGGGCGGGCGGGACCCACGCCCAGGGACCGGGTCTCCCTGGGGGTCTCGGGCCTGAGACCTGCCTGGGGGGCTAAGAGTCTCTCTTGGCTCAAACGGCCCCACCCTGCCCCGAGGCGGAAAACTTGGACCGAGACGCTTCTACTCTCTAAAGTCTGGGCTGAACTTTGCGAGAAGGGACTGTGTGCGCTGCGACCTGGGTCCCACAGAGCTCGAACCCCCCCTGCCCGTGAAGGGATCCGCGGCCTGTGGTCCCTGGTGTCCGCAAAAGGCATTCACCTGCGGAGAACCTGGGCCCAGGTGAGCGGGACCAGGCCCCACGGCAGGAGCCTGGGGAGGCCACTGGAGCCCCGGGGGCCAGGGCTGGGCATTTTCCCGGGTGCTCTCTCGGGTCCCAGGCGCCCTCTCTCGCCCGGGGAGTGCCCACGCCGTCCCCTGAGCCCCGCAGGACGCCTGCATCGGGCCATAAGCGGCCCACCTCGTCCATGGAGCTGGGACACATGGGGCCGGGGTGCGAGCAACTGGCCTACGTGGCTGCAAACCCGCAGACCCCTCCGTCCCGTCCCCACCACTGCGAAGATCCCCCTGTTCTTCCATCCGTAAAGGGGTCCCCCTTTACGGATGGAAGAACAGGGGGGAGGCCCCCAGGAGATGGCTTTTGTCCGAGCCGCGGCTGGGTGGTTTCGGGCCAAGAGGCGGGGCCGCGCAGGCGCAAGCAGGCCCCACCCCAAGAGCATCCCTCCGGGCAACGTGCCCCCCCCTTGAGATATCAGGCCAGGTCCACAGGGTCCCTGGGCTGGTGTCAGAGTTAACGGAGGCCCTCCCTGCCACCCAGAGGACCGCGCGTTTTCCCGTGGACCAAACTTCCCAGCAGCTCTCCCACCCCCGCAGAGGCAGAGTGCCAGAGAAGAGCTAGGGACCTGGTGCCTGGAAGAGGGGCCGGCCACGGTTCCGCGCCAGGTGGAGCGGTTCCGGGCGGGCGGGCGGGACCCTCGACCAAGGACCGGTTCTCCCTTGGGGAGTCTGGCCTGTGCCCCGCCTGGGAGGCTAAGAGCCTTGCTTCGCCTGCAAAGCCCCCACCCTGCCACAAGGCGGCAGACTTGGACCCAGCCGCTTCAACCCTCCAGTCTCTGCGGAACCACCCAAAAATGGAGTGTGACCGCTGCGACCTCAGTCCCCCAGAGCTCCAACCCCCACCTCTGTGAGGGAATCGGCGACCTCCTGTCCTTGGCGTCCGCAAAAGGCATTCACCTGCGGTGAACCTGGGCCTCGGGCGAACACGGTCAGGCCCCATGGTAGGAGCCCGGGGAGGCAATGGCAGCCTCTGCGGCCAGGCCTCGGACTCTCCCCGGGGCTCTCTCGGGTCCCAGGCGCCCTCTCTCGCCCGGGGAGTGCCCACGCCGTCCCCTGACCCCCGCAGGACGCCTGCATCCCGCCATAAGCGGCCCACCTCGTCCATGGAGCTGGGACACATGGGGCCGGGGTGCGAGCAAACTGGCCTACGTGGCTGCAAACCCGCAGACCCCTCCGTCCCGTCCCCACCACTGCGAAGATCCCCCTGTTCTTCCATCCGTAAAGGGGTCCCCCTTTACGGATGGAAGAACAGGGGGGAGGCCCCCAGGAGATGGCTTTTGTCCGAGCCGCAGCTGGGTGGTTTCGGGCCAAGAGGCGGGGCCGCGCAGGCCAAGCAGGCCCCACCCCAAGAGCATCCCTCCCGGAAACGTGCCCCCCCCTTGAGATATCAGGCCAGGTCCACAGGGTCCCTGGGCTGGTGTCAGAGTTAACGGAGGCCCTCCCTGCCACCCAGAGGACTGCGCGTTTTCCCGTGGACCACACTTGCCAGCCCGTCTCCCACCCCGCCAGAGGCAGAGTGCCAGGGAAGAGCTAGGGACCTGGTGCCTGGAAGAGGGGCCGGCCACGGTTCCGCGCCAGGTGGAGCGGTTCCGGGCGGGCGGGCGGGACCCTCGACCAAGGACCGGTTCTCCCTTGGGGAGTCTGGCCTGTGCCCCGCCTGGGAGGCTAAGAGCCTTGCTTCGCCTGCAAAGCCCCCACCCTGCCACAAGGCGGCAGACTTGGACCCAGCCGCTTCAACCCTCCAGTCTCTGCGGAACCACCCAAAAATGGAGTGTGACCGCTGCGACCTCAGTCCCCCAGAGCTCCAACCCCCACCTCTGTGAGGGAATCGGCGACCTCCTGTCCTTGGCGTCCGCAAAAGGCATTCACCTGCGGTGAACCTGGGCCTCGGGCGAACACGGTCAGGCCCCATGGTAGGAGCCCGGGGAGGCAATGGCAGCCTCTGCGGCCAGGCCTCGGACTCTCCCCGGGGCTCTCTCGGGTCCCAGGCGCCCTCTCTCGCCCGGGGAGTGCCCACGCCGTCCCCTGACCCCCGCAGGACGCCTGCATCCCGCCATAAGCGGCCCACCTCGTCCATGGAGCTGGGACACATGGGGCCGGGGTGCGAGCAAACTGGCCTACGTGGCTGCAAACCCGCAGACCCCTCCGTCCCGTCCCCACCACTGCGAAGATCCCCCTGTTCTTCCATCCGTAAAGGGGTCCCCCTTTACGGATGGAAGAACAGGGGGGAGGCCCCCAGGAGATGGCTTTTGTCCGAGCCGCAGCTGGGTGGTTTCGGGCCAAGAGGCGGGGCCGCGCAGGCCAAGCAGGCCCCACCCCAAGAGCATCCCTCCGGGCAACGTGCCCCCCCCTTGAGATATCAGGCCAAGTCCACAGGGTCCCTGGGCTGGTGTCAGAGTTAACGGAGGCCCTCCCTGCCACCCAGAGGACCGCGCGTTTTCCCGTGGACCACACTTGCCAGCCCGTCTCCCACCCCGCCAGAGGCAGAGTGCCAGGGAAGAGCTAGGGACCTGGGGCCGGGAAGAGGGGCCGGCCAGGGTTCCCGGCCAGGTGGGGCGGGCCCGGGCGGGCGGGACCCACGCCCAGGGACCGGGTCTCCCTGGGGGTCTCGGGCCTGAGACCTGCCTGGGGGGCTAATAGTCTCTCTTGGCTCAAACGGCCCCACCCTGCCCCGAGGCGGAAAACTTGGCCCGAGACGCTTCTACTCTCTAAAGTCTGGGCTGAACTTTGCGAGAAGGGACTGTGTGCGCTGCGACCTGGGTCCCACAGAGCTCGAACCCCCCCTGCCCTTGAAGGGATCCGCGGCCTGTGGTCCCTGGTGTCCGCAAAAGGCATTCACCTGCGGAGAACCTGGGCCCAGGTGAGCGGGACCAGGCCCCACGGCAGGAGCCTGGGGAGGCCACTGGAGCCCCGGGGGCCAGGGCTGGGCATTTTCCCGGGTGCTCTCTCGGGTCCCAGGCGCCCTCTCTCGCCCGGGGAGTGCCCACGCCGTCCCCTGAGCCCCGCAGGACGCCTGCATCCCGCAATAAGCGGCCCACCTCGTCCATGGAGCTGGAACACATGGGGCCGGGGTGCCAGCAACTGGCCTACGTGGCTGCAAACCCGCAGACCCCTCCGTCCCGTCCCCACCACTGCGAAGATCCCCCTGTTCTTCCATCCGTAAAGGGGTCCCCCTTTACGGATGGAAGAACAGGGGGGAGGCCCCCAGGAGATGGCTTTTGTCCGAGCCGCGGCTGGGTGGTTTCGGGCCAAGAGGCAGGGCCGCGCAGGCGCAAGCAGGCCCCACCCCAAGAGCATCCCTCCGGGCAACGTGCCCCCCCCTTGAGATATCAGGCCAGGTCCACAGGGTCCCTGGGCTGGTGTCAGAGTTAACGGAGGCCCTCCCTGCCACCCAGAGGACCACGCGTTTTCCCGTGGACCAAACTTCCCAGCAGCTCTCCCACCCCCGCAGAGGCAGAGTGCCAGGAAAGAACTAGGGACCTGGTGCCTGGAAGAGGGGCCGGCCACGGTTCCGCGCCAGGTGGAGCGGTTCCGGGCGGGCGGGCGGGACCCTCGACCAAGGACCGGTTCTCCCTTGGGGAGTCTGGCCTGTGCCCCGCCTGGGAGGCTAAGAGCCTTGCTTCGCCTGCAAAGCCCCCACCCTGCCACAAGGCGGCAGACTTGGACCCAGCCGCTTCAACCCTCCAGTCTCTGCGGAACCACCCAAAAATGGAGTGTGACCGCTGCGACCTCAGTCCCCCAGAGCTCCAACCCCCACCTCTGTGAGGGAATCGGCGACCTCCTGTCCTTGGCGTCCGCAAAAGGCATTCACCTGCGGTGAACCTGGGCCTCGGGCGAACACGGTCAGGCCCCATGGTAGGAGCCCGGGGAGGCAATGGCAGCCTCTGCGGCCAGGCCTCGGACTCTCCCCGGGGCTCTCTCGGGTCCCAGGCGCCCTCTCTCGCCCGGGGAGTGCCCACGCCGTCCCCTGACCCCCGCAGGACGCCTGCATCCCGCCATAAGCGGCCCACCTCGTCCATGGAGCTGGGACACATGGGGCCGGGGTGCCAGCAACTGGCCTACGTGGCTGCAAACCCGCAGACCCCTCCGTCCCGTCCCCACCACTGCGAAGATCCCCCTGTTCTTCCATCCGTAAAGGGGTCCCCCTTTACGGATGGAAGAACAGGGGGGAGGCCCCCAGGGGATGGCTTTTGTCCGAGCCGCGGCTGGGTGGTTTCGGGCCAAGAGGCGGGGCCGCGCAGGCGCAAGCAGGCCCCACCCCAAGAGCATCCCTCCGGGCAACGTGCCCCCACCTTGAGATATCAGGCCAGGTCCACAGGGTCCCTGGGCTGGTGTCAGAGTTAACGGAGGCCCTCCCTGCCACCCAGAGGACCGCGCGTTTTCCCGTGGACCACACTTGCCAGCCCGTCTCCCACCCCGCCAGAGGCAGAGTGCCAGGGAAGAGCTAGGGACCTGGGGCCGGGAAGAGGGGTCGGCCACGGTTCCGGGCCACGTGGGGCGGGCACGGGCGGGCGGGACCCACGCCCAGGGACCGGGTCTCCCTGGGGGTCTCGGGCCTGAGACCTGCCTGGGGGGCTAAGAGTCTCTCTTGGCTCAAACGGCCCCACCCTGCCCCGAGGCGGAAAACTTGGACCGAGACGCTTCTACTCTCTAAAGTCTGGGCTGAACTTTGCAAGAAGGGACTGTGTGCGCTGCGACCTGGGTCCCACAGAGCTCGAACCCCCCCTGCCCGTGAAGGGATCCGCGGCCTGTGGTCCCTGGTGTCCGCAAAAGGCATTCACCTGCGGAGAACCTGGGCCCAGGTGAGCGGGACCAGGCCCCACGGCAGGAGCCTGGGGAGGCCACTGGAGCCCCGGGGGCCAGGGCTGGGCATTTTCCCGGGTGCTCTCTCGGGTCCCAGGCGCCCTCTCTCGCCCGGGGAGTGCCCACGCCGTCCCCTGAGCCCCGCAGGACGCCTGCATCGGGCCATAAGCGGCCCACCTCGTCCATGGAGCTGGGACACATGGGGCCGGGGTGCGAGCAACTGGCCTACGTGGCTGCAAACCCGCAGACCCCTCCGTCCCGTCCCCACCACTGCGAAGATCCCCCTGTTCTTCCATCCGTAAAGGGGTCCCCCTTTACGGATGGAAGAACAGGGGGGAGGCCCCCAGGAGATGGCTTTTGTCCGAGCCGCGGCTGGGTGGTTTCGGGCCAAGAGGCGGGGCCGCGCAGGCGCAAGCAGGCCCCACCCCAAGAGCATCCCTCCGGGCAACGTGCCCCCCCCTTGAGATATCAGGCCAGGTCCACAGGGTCCCTGGGCTGGTGTCAGAGTTAACGGAGGCCCTCCCTGCCACCCAGAGGACCGCGCGTTTTCCCGTGGACCAAACTTCCCAGCAGCTCTCCCACCCCCGCAGAGGCAGAGTGCCAGGGAAGAGCTAGGGACCTGGTGCCTGGAAGAGGGGCCGGCCACGGTTCCGCGCCAGGTGGAGCGGTTCCGGGCGGGCGGGCGGGACCCTCGACCAAGGACCGGTTCTCCCTTGGGGAGTCTGGCCTGTGCCCCGCCTGGGAGGCTAAGAGCCTTGCTTCGCCTGCAAAGCCCCCACCCTGCCACAAGGCGGCAGACTTGGACCCAGCCGCTTCAACCCTCCAGTCTCTGCGGAACCACCCAAAAATGGAGTGTGACCGCTGCGACCTCAGTCCCCCAGAGCTCCAACCCCCACCTCTGTGAGGGAATCGGCGACCTCCTGTCCTTGGCGTCCGCAAAAGGCATTCACCTGCGGTGAACCTGGGCCTCGGGCGAACACGGTCAGGCCCCATGGTAGGAGCCCGGGGAGGCAATGGCAGCCTCTGCGGCCAGGCCTCGGACTCTCCCCGGGGCTCTCTCGGGTCCCAGGCGCCCTCTCTCGCCCGGGGAGTGCCCACGCCGTCCCCTGACCCCCGCAGGACGCCTGCATCCCGCCATAAGCGGCCCACCTCGTCCATGGAGCTGGGACACATGGGGCCGGGGTGCCAGCAACTGGCCTACGTGGCTGCAAACCCGCAGACCCCTCTGTCCCGTCCCCACCACTGCGAAGATCCCCCTGTTCTTCCATCCGTAAAGGGGTCCCCCTTTACGGATGGAAGAACAGGGGGGAGGCCCCCAGGGGATGGCTTTTGTCCGAGCCGCGGCTGGGTGGTTTCGGGCCAAGAGGCGGGGCCGCGCAGGCGCAAGCAGGCCCCACCCCAAGAGCATCCCTCCGGGCAACGTGCCCCCCCCTTGAGATATCAGGCCAGGTCCACAGGGTCCCTGGGCTGGTGTCAGAGTTAACGGAGGCCCTCCCTGCCACCCAGAGGACCGCGCGTTTTCCCGTGGACCACAATTCCCAGCAGCTCTCCCACCCCCGCAGAGGCAGAGTGCCAGGGAAGAGCTAGGGACCTGGGGCCGGGAAGAGGGGCCGGCCACGGTTCCGCGCCAGGTGGAGCGGTTCCGGGCGGGCGGGCGGGACCCTCGACCAAGGACCGGTTCTCCCTTGGGGAGTCTGGCCTGTGCCCCGCCTGGGAAGCTAAGAGCCTTGCTTCGCCTGCAAAGCCCCCACCCTGCCACAAGGCGGCAGACTTGGACCCAGCCGCTTCAACCCTCCAGTCTCTGCGGAACCACCCAAAAATGGAGTGTGACCGCTGCGACCTCAGTCCCCCAGAGCTCCAACCCCCACCTCTGTGAGGGAATCGGCGACCTCCTGTCCTTGGCGTCCGCAAAAGGCATTCACCTGCGGTGAACCTGGGCCTCGGGCGAACACGGTCAGGCCCCATGGTAGGAGCCCGGGGAGGCAATGGCAGCCTCTGCGGCCAGGCCTCGGACTCTCCCCGGGGCTCTCTCGGGTCCCAGGCGCCCTCTCTCGCCCGGGGAGTGCCCACGCCGTCCCCTGACCCCCGCAGGACGCCTGCATCCCGCCATAAGCGGCCCACCTCGTCCATGGAGCTGGGACACATGGGGCCGGGGTGCGAGCAAACTGGCCTACGTGGCTGCAAACCCGCAGACCCCTCCGTCCCGTCCCCACCACTGCGAAGATCCCCCTGTTCTTCCATCCGTAAAGGGGTCCCCCTTTACGGATGGAAGAACAGGGGGGAGGCCCCCAGGAGATGGCTTTTGTCCGAGCCGCAGCTGGGTGGTTTCGGGCCAAGAGGCGGGGCCGCGCAGGCCAAGCAGGCCCCACCCCAAGAGCATCCCTCCGGGCAACGTGCCCCCCCCTTGAGATATCAGGCCAGGTCCACAGGGTCCCTGGGCTGGTGTCAGAGTTAACGGAGGCCCTCCCTGCCACCCAGAGGACCGCGCGTTTTCCCGTGGACCACACTTGCCAGCCCGTCTCCCACCCCGCCAGAGGCAGAGTGCCAGGGAAGAGCTAGGGACCTGGGGCCGGGAAGAGGGGCCGGCCACGGTTCCGGGCCAGGTGGGTCGGGCACGGGCGGGCGGGACCCACGCCCAGGGACCGGGTCTCCCTGGGGGTCTCGGGCCTGAGACCTGCCTGGGGGGCTAAGAGTCTCTCTTGGCTCAAACGGCCCCACCCTGCCCCGAGGCGGAAAACTTGGACCGAGACGCTTCTACTCTCTAAAGTCTGGGCTGAACTTTGCGAGAAGGGACTGTGTGCGCTGCGACCTGGGTCCCACAGAGCTCGAACCCCCCCTGCCCGTGAAGGGATCCGCGGCCTGTGGTCCCTGGTGTCCGCAAAAGGCATTCACCTGCGGAGAACCTGGGCCCATGTGAGCGGGACCAGGCCCCACGGCAGGAGCCTGGGGAGGCCACTGGAGCCCCGGGGGCCAGGGCTGGGCATTTTCCCGGGTGCTCTCTCGGGTCCCAGGCGCCCTCTCTCGCCCGGGGAGTGCCCACGCCGTCCCCTGAGCCCCGCAGGACGCCTGCATCGGGCCATAAGCGGCCCACCTCGTCCATGGAGCTGGGACACATGGGGCCGGGGTGCGAGCAACTGGCCTACGTGGCTGCAAACCCGCAGACCCCTCCGTCCCGTCCCCACCACTGCGAAGATCCCCCTGTTCTTCCATCCGTAAAGGGGTCCCCCTTTACGGATGGAAGAACAGGGGGGAGGCCCCCAGGAGATGGCTTTTGTCCGAGCCGCGGCTGGGTGGTTTCGGGCCAAGAGGCGGGGCCGCGCAGGCGCAAGCAGGCCCCACCCCAAGAGCATCCCTCCGGGCAACGTGCCCCCCCCTTGAGATATCAGGCCAGGTCCACAGGGTCCCTGGGCTGGTGTCAGAGTTAACGGAGGCCCTCCCTGCCACCCAGAGGACCGCGCGTTTTCCCGTGGACCAAACTTCCCAGCAGCTCTCCCACCCCCGCAGAGGCAGAGTGCCAGGGAAGAGCTAGGGACCTGGTGCCTGGAAGAGGGGCCGGCCACGGTTCCGCGCCAGGTGGAGCGGTTCCGGGCGGGCGGGCGGGACCCTCGACCAAGGACCGGTTCTCCCTTGGGGAGTCTGGCCTGTGCCCCGCCTGGGAGGCTAAGAGCCTTGCTTCGCCTGCAAAGCCCCCACCCTGCCACAAGGCGGCAGACTTGGACCCAGCCGCTTCAACCCTCCAGTCTCTGCGGAACCACCCAAAAATGGAGTGTGACCGCTGCGACCTCAGTCCCCCAGAGCTCCAACCCCCACCTCTGTGAGGGAATCGGCGACCTCCTGTCCTTGGCGTCCGCAAAAGGCATTCACCTGCGGTGAACCTGGGCCTCGGGCGAACACGGTCAGGCCCCATGGTAGGAGCCCGGGGAGGCAATGGCAGCCTCTGCGGCCAGGCCTCGGACTCTCCCCGGGGCTCTCTCGGGTCCCAGGCGCCCTCTCTCGCCCGGGGAGTGCCCACGCCGTCCCCTGACCCCCGCAGGACGCCTGCATCCCGCCATAAGCGGCCCACCTCGTCCATGGAGCTGGGACACATGGGGCCGGGGTGCGAGCAAACTGGCCTACGTGGCTGCAAACCCGCAGACCCCTCCGTCCCGTCCCCACCACTGCGAAGATCCCCCTGTTCTTCCATCCGTAAAGGGGTCCCCCTTTACGGATGGAAGAACAGGGGGGAGGCCCCCAGGAGATGGCTTTTGTCCGAGCCGCAGCTGGGTGGTTTCGGGCCAAGAGGCGGGGCCGCGCAGGCCAAGCAGGCCCCACCCCAAGAGCATCCCTCCCGGAAACGTGCCCCCCCCTTGAGATATCAGGCCAGGTCCACAGGGTCCCTGGGCTGGTGTCAGAGTTAACGGAGGCCCTCCCTGCCACCCAGAGGACTGCGCGTTTTCCCGTGGACCACACTTGCCAGCCCGTCTCCCACCCCGCCAGAGGCAGAGTGCCAGGGAAGAGCTAGGGACCTGGTGCCTGGAAGAGGGGCCGGCCACGGTTCCGCGCCAGGTGGAGCGGTTCCGGGCGGGCGGGCGGGACCCTCGACCAAGGACCGGTTCTCCCTTGGGGAGTCTGGCCTGTGCCCCGCCTGGGAGGCTAAGAGCCTTGCTTCGCCTGCAAAGCCCCCACCCTGCCACAAGGCGGCAGACTTGGACCCAGCCGCTTCAACCCTCCAGTCTCTGCGGAACCACCCAAAAATGGAGTGTGACCGCTGCGACCTCAGTCCCCCAGAGCTCCAACCCCCACCTCTGTGAGGGAATCGGCGACCTCCTGTCCTTGGCGTCCGCAAAAGGCATTCACCTGCGGTGAACCTGGGCCTCGGGCGAACACGGTCAGGCCCCATGGTAGGAGCCCGGGGAGGCAATGGCAGCCTCTGCGGCCAGGCCTCGGACTCTCCCCGGGGCTCTCTCGGGTCCCAGGCGCCCTCTCTCGCCCGGGGAGTGCCCACGCCGTCCCCTGACCCCCGCAGGACGCCTGCATCCCGCCATAAGCGGCCCACCTCGTCCATGGAGCTGGGACACATGGGGCCGGGGTGCGAGCAAACTGGCCTACGTGGCTGCAAACCCGCAGACCCCTCCGTCCCGTCCCCACCACTGCGAAGATCCCCCTGTTCTTCCATCCGTAAAGGGGTCCCCCTTTACGGATGGAAGAACAGGGGGGAGGCCCCCAGGAGATGGCTTTTGTCCGAGCCGCAGCTGGGTGGTTTCGGGCCAAGAGGCGGGGCCGCGCAGGCCAAGCAGGCCCCACCCCAAGAGCATCCCTCCGGGCAACGTGCCCCCCCCTTGAGATATCAGGCCAAGTCCACAGGGTCCCTGGGCTGGTGTCAGAGTTAACGGAGGCCCTCCCTGCCACCCAGAGGACCGCGCGTTTTCCCGTGGACCACACTTGCCAGCCCGTCTCCCACCCCGCCAGAGGCAGAGTGCCAGGGAAGAGCTAGGGACCTGGGGCCGGGAAGAGGGGCCGGCCAGGGTTCCCGGCCAGGTGGGGCGGGCCCGGGCGGGCGGGACCCACGCCCAGGGACCGGGTCTCCCTGGGGGTCTCGGGCCTGAGACCTGCCTGGGGGGCTAATAGTCTCTCTTGGCTCAAACGGCCCCACCCTGCCCCGAGGCGGAAAACTTGGCCCGAGACGCTTCTACTCTCTAAAGTCTGGGCTGAACTTTGCGAGAAGGGACTGTGTGCGCTGCGACCTGGGTCCCACAGAGCTCGAACCCCCCCTGCCCTTGAAGGGATCCGCGGCCTGTGGTCCCTGGTGTCCGCAAAAGGCATTCACCTGCGGAGAACCTGGGCCCAGGTGAGCGGGACCAGGCCCCACGGCAGGAGCCTGGGGAGGCCACTGGAGCCCCGGGGGCCAGGGCTGGGCATTTTCCCGGGTGCTCTCTCGGGTCCCAGGCGCCCTCTCTCGCCCGGGGAGTGCCCACGCCGTCCCCTGAGCCCCGCAGGACGCCTGCATCCCGCAATAAGCGGCCCACCTCGTCCATGGAGCTGGAACACATGGGGCCGGGGTGCCAGCAACTGGCCTACGTGGCTGCAAACCCGCAGACCCCTCCGTCCCGTCCCCACCACTGCGAAGATCCCCCTGTTCTTCCATCCGTAAAGGGGTCCCCCTTTACGGATGGAAGAACAGGGGGGAGGCCCCCAGGAGATGGCTTTTGTCCGAGCCGCGGCTGGGTGGTTTCGGGCCAAGAGGCAGGGCCGCGCAGGCGCAAGCAGGCCCCACCCCAAGAGCATCCCTCCGGGCAACGTGCCCCCCCCTTGAGATATCAGGCCAGGTCCACAGGGTCCCTGGGCTGGTGTCAGAGTTAACGGAGGCCCTCCCTGCCACCCAGAGGACCACGCGTTTTCCCGTGGACCAAACTTCCCAGCAGCTCTCCCACCCCCGCAGAGGCAGAGTGCCAGGAAAGAACTAGGGACCTGGTGCCTGGAAGAGGGGCCGGCCACGGTTCCGCGCCAGGTGGAGCGGTTCCGGGCGGGCGGGCGGGACCCTCGACCAAGGACCGGTTCTCCCTTGGGGAGTCTGGCCTGTGCCCCGCCTGGGAGGCTAAGAGCCTTGCTTCGCCTGCAAAGCCCCCACCCTGCCACAAGGCGGCAGACTTGGACCCAGCCGCTTCAACCCTCCAGTCTCTGCGGAACCACCCAAAAATGGAGTGTGACCGCTGCGACCTCAGTCCCCCAGAGCTCCAACCCCCACCTCTGTGAGGGAATCGGCGACCTCCTGTCCTTGGCGTCCGCAAAAGGCATTCACCTGCGGTGAACCTGGGCCTCGGGCGAACACGGTCAGGCCCCATGGTAGGAGCCCGGGGAGGCAATGGCAGCCTCTGCGGCCAGGCCTCGGACTCTCCCCGGGGCTCTCTCGGGTCCCAGGCGCCCTCTCTCGCCCGGGGAGTGCCCACGCCGTCCCCTGACCCCCGCAGGACGCCTGCATCCCGCCATAAGCGGCCCACCTCGTCCATGGAGCTGGGACACATGGGGCCGGGGTGCCAGCAACTGGCCTACGTGGCTGCAAACCCGCAGACCCCTCCGTCCCGTCCCCACCACTGCGAAGATCCCCCTGTTCTTCCATCCGTAAAGGGGTCCCCCTTTACGGATGGAAGAACAGGGGGGAGGCCCCCAGGGGATGGCTTTTGTCCGAGCCGCGGCTGGGTGGTTTCGGGCCAAGAGGCGGGGCCGCGCAGGCGCAAGCAGGCCCCACCCCAAGAGCATCCCTCCGGGCAACGTGCCCCCACCTTGAGATATCAGGCCAGGTCCACAGGGTCCCTGGGCTGGTGTCAGAGTTAACGGAGGCCCTCCCTGCCACCCAGAGGACCGCGCGTTTTCCCGTGGACCACACTTGCCAGCCCGTCTCCCACCCCGCCAGAGGCAGAGTGCCAGGGAAGAGCTAGGGACCTGGGGCCGGGAAGAGGGGTCGGCCACGGTTCCGGGCCACGTGGGGCGGGCACGGGCGGGCGGGACCCACGCCCAGGGACCGGGTCTCCCTGGGGGTCTCGGGCCTGAGACCTGCCTGGGGGGCTAAGAGTCTCTCTTGGCTCAAACGGCCCCACCCTGCCCCGAGGCGGAAAACTTGGACCGAGACGCTTCTACTCTCTAAAGTCTGGGCTGAACTTTGCAAGAAGGGACTGTGTGCGCTGCGACCTGGGTCCCACAGAGCTCGAACCCCCCCTGCCCGTGAAGGGATCCGCGGCCTGTGGTCCCTGGTGTCCGCAAAAGGCATTCACCTGCGGAGAACCTGGGCCCAGGTGAGCGGGACCAGGCCCCACGGCAGGAGCCTGGGGAGGCCACTGGAGCCCCGGGGGCCAGGGCTGGGCATTTTCCCGGGTGCTCTCTCGGGTCCCAGGCGCCCTCTCTCGCCCGGGGAGTGCCCACGCCGTCCCCTGAGCCCCGCAGGACGCCTGCATCGGGCCATAAGCGGCCCACCTCGTCCATGGAGCTGGGACACATGGGGCCGGGGTGCGAGCAACTGGCCTACGTGGCTGCAAACCCGCAGACCCCTCCGTCCCGTCCCCACCACTGCGAAGATCCCCCTGTTCTTCCATCCGTAAAGGGGTCCCCCTTTACGGATGGAAGAACAGGGGGGAGGCCCCCAGGAGATGGCTTTTGTCCGAGCCGCGGCTGGGTGGTTTCGGGCCAAGAGGCGGGGCCGCGCAGGCGCAAGCAGGCCCCACCCCAAGAGCATCCCTCCGGGCAACGTGCCCCCCCCTTGAGATATCAGGCCAGGTCCACAGGGTCCCTGGGCTGGTGTCAGAGTTAACGGAGGCCCTCCCTGCCACCCAGAGGACCGCGCGTTTTCCCGTGGACCAAACTTCCCAGCAGCTCTCCCACCCCCGCAGAGGCAGAGTGCCAGGGAAGAGCTAGGGACCTGGTGCCTGGAAGAGGGGCCGGCCACGGTTCCGCGCCAGGTGGAGCGGTTCCGGGCGGGCGGGCGGGACCCTCGACCAAGGACCGGTTCTCCCTTGGGGAGTCTGGCCTGTGCCCCGCCTGGGAGGCTAAGAGCCTTGCTTCGCCTGCAAAGCCCCCACCCTGCCACAAGGCGGCAGACTTGGACCCAGCCGCTTCAACCCTCCAGTCTCTGCGGAACCACCCAAAAATGGAGTGTGACCGCTGCGACCTCAGTCCCCCAGAGCTCCAACCCCCACCTCTGTGAGGGAATCGGCGACCTCCTGTCCTTGGCGTCCGCAAAAGGCATTCACCTGCGGTGAACCTGGGCCTCGGGCGAACACGGTCAGGCCCCATGGTAGGAGCCCGCGGAGGCAATGGCAGCCTCTGCGGCCAGGCCTCGGACTCTCCCCGGGGCTCTCTCGGGTCCCAGGCGCCCTCTCTCGCCCGGGGAGTGCCCACGCCGTCCCCTGACCCCCGCAGGACGCCTGCATCCCGCCATAAGCGGCCCACCTCGTCCATGGAGCTGGGACACATGGGGCCGGGGTGCGAGCAAACTGGCCTACGTGGCTGCAAACCCGCAGACCCCTCCGTCCCGTCCCCACCACTGCGAAGATCCCCCTGTTCTTCCATCCGTAAAGGGGTCCCCCTTTACGGATGGAAGAACAGGGGGGAGGCCCCCAGGAGATGGCTTTTGTCCGAGCCGCAGCTGGGTGGTTTCGGGCCAAGAGGCGGGGCCGCGCAGGCCAAGCAGGCCCCACCCCAAGAGCATCCCTCCCGGAAACGTGCCCCCCCCTTGAGATATCAGGCCAGGTCCACAGGGTCCCTGGGCTGGTGTCAGAGTTAACGGAGGCCCTCCCTGCCACCCAGAGGACCGCGCGTTTTCCCGTGGACCACACTTGCCAGCCCGTCTCCCACCCCGCCAGAGGCAGAGTGCCAGGGAAGAGCTAGGGACCTGGGGCCGGGAAGAGGGGCCGGCCAGGGTTCCGGGCCAGGTGGGGCGGGCCCGGGCGGGCGGGACCCACGCCCAGGGACCGGGTCTCCCTGGGGGTCTCGGGCCTGAGACCTGCCTGGGGGGCTAAGAGTCTCTCTTGGCTCAAACGGCCCCACCATGCCCCGAGGCGGAAAACTTGGACCGAGACGCTTCTACTCTCTAAAGTCTGGGCTGAACTTTGCGAGAAGGGACTGTGTGCGCTGCGACCTGGGTCCCACAGAGCTCGAACCCCCCCTGCCCGTGAAGGGATCCGCGGCCTGTGGTCCCTGGTGTCCGCAAAAGGCATTCACCTGCGGAGAACCTGGGCCCAGGTGAGCGGGACCAGGCCCCACGGCAGGAGGCTGGGGAGGCCACTGGAGCCCCGGGGGCCAGGGCTGGGCATTTTCCCGGGTGCTCTCTCGGGTCCCAGGCGCCCTCTCTCGCCCGGGGAGTGCCCACGCCGTCCCCTGACCCCAGCAGGACGCCTGCAACGGGCCATAAGCGGCCCACCTCGTCCATGGAGCTGGAACACATGGGGCCGGGGTGCGAGCAACTGGCCTACGTGGCTGCAAACCCGCAGACCCCTCCGTCCCGTCCCCACCACTGCGAAGATCCCCCTGTTCTTCCATCCGTAAAGGGGTCCCCCTTTACGGATGGAAGAACAGGGGGGAGGCCCCCAGGAGATGGCTTTTGTCCGAGCCGCGGCTGGGTGGTTTCGGGCCAAGAGGCGGGGCCGCGCAGGCGCAAGCAGGCCCCACCCCAAGAGCATCCCTCCGGGCAACGTGCCCCCCCCTTGAGATATCAGGCCAGGTCCACAGGGTCCCTGGGCTGGTGTCAGAGTTAACGGAGGCCCTCCCTGCCACCCAGAGGACCGCGCGTTTTCCCGTGGACCACACTTCCCAGCAGCTCTCCCACCCCCGCAGAGGCAGAGTGCCAGGAAAGAACTAGGGACCTGGTGCCTGGAAGAGGGGCCGGCCACGGTTCCGCGCCAGGTGGAGCGGTTCCGGGCGGGCGGGCGGGACCCTCGACCAAGGACCGGTTCTCCCTTGGGGAGTCTGGCCTGTGCCCCGCCTGGGAGGCTAAGAGCCTTGCTTCGCCTGCAAAGCCCCCACCCTGCCACAAGGCGGCAGACTTGGACCCAGCCGCTTCAACCCTCCAGTCTCTGCGGAACCACCCAAAAATGGAGTGTGACCGCTGCGACCTCAGTCCCCCAGAGCTCCAACCCCCACCTCTGTGAGGGAATCGGCGACCTCCTGTCCTTGGCGTCCGCAAAAGGCATTCACCTGCGGTGAACCTGGGCCTCGGGCGAACACGGTCAGGCCCCATGGTAGGAGCCCGGGGAGGCAATGGCAGCCTCTGCGGCCAGAACTCGGACTCTCCCCGGGGCTCTCTCGGGTCCCAGGCGCCTTCGCTCGCCCGGGGAGTGCCCACGCCGTCCCCTGACCCCCGCAGGACGCCTGCATCCCGCCATAAGCGGCCCACCTCGTCCATGGAGCTGGGACACATGGGGCCGGGGTGCCAGCAACTGGCCTACATGGCTGCAAACCCGCAGACCCCTCCGTCCCGTCCCCACCACTGCGAAGATCCCCCTGTTCTTCCATCCGTAAAGGGGTCCCCCTTTACGGATGGAAGAACAGGGGGGAGGCCCCCAGGAGATGGCTTTTGTCCGAGCCGCGGCTGGGTGGTTTCGGGCCAAGAGGCGGGGCCGCGCAGGCGCAAGCAGGCCCCACCCCAAGAGCATCCCTCCTGGCAACGTGCCCCCCCCTTGAGATATCAGGCCAGGTCCACAGGGTCCCTGGGCTGGTGTCAGAGTTAACGGAGGCCCTCCCTGCCACCCAGAGGACCGCGCGTTTTCCCGTGGACCACACTTGCCAGCCCGTCTCCCACCCCGCCAGAGGCAGAGTGCCAGGGAAGAGCTAGGGACCTGGGGCCGGGAAGAGGGGCCGGCCACGGTTCCGGGCCAGGTGGGGCGGGCCCGGGCGGGCGGGACCCACGCCCAGGGACCGGGTCTCCCTGGGGGTCTCGGGCCTGAGACCTGCATGGGGGGCTAAGAGTCTCTCTTGGCTCAAACGGCCCCACCCTGCCCCGAGGCGGAAAACTTGGACCGAGACGCTTCTACTCTCTAAAGTCTGGGCTGAACTTTGCGAGAAGGGACTGTGTGCGCTGCGACCTGGGTCCCACAGAGCTCGAACCCCCCCTGCCCGTGAAGGGATCCGCGGCCTGTGGTCCCTGGTGTCCGCAAAAGGCATTCACCTGCGGAGAACCTGGGCCCAGGTGAGCGGGACCAGGCCCCACGGCAGGAGCCTGGGGAGGCCACTGGAGCCCCGGGGGCCAGGGCTGGGCATTTTCCCGGGTGCTCTCTCGGGTCCCAGGCGCCCTCTCTCGCCCGGGGAGTGCCCACGCCGTCCCCTGACCCCGCAGGACGCCTGCATCCCGCCATAAGCGGCCCACCTCGTCCATGGAGCTGGAACACATGGGGCCGGGGTGCCAGCAACTGGCCTACGTGGCTGCAAACCCGCAGACCCCTCCGTCCCGTCCCCACCACTGCGAAGATCCCCCTGTTCTTCCATCCGTAAAGGGGTCCCCCTTTACGGATGGAAGAACAGGGGGGAGGCCCCCAGGAGATGGCTTTTGTCCGAGCCGCGGCTGGGTGTTTTCGGGCCAAGAGGCGGGGCCGCGCAGGCGCAAGCAGGCCCCACCCCAAGAGCATCCCTCCGGGCAACGTGCCCCCCCCTTGAGATATCAGGCCAGGTCCACAGGGTCCCTGGGCTGGTGTCAGAGTTAGGGAGGCCCTCCCTGCCACCCAGAGGACCGCGCGTTTTCCCGTGGACCACACTTCCCAGCAGCTCTCCCACCCCCGCAGAGGCAGAGTGCCAGGAAAGAACTAGGGACCTGGTGCCTGGAAGAGGAGCCGGCCACGGTTCCGCGCCAGGTGGAGCGGTTCCGGGCGGGCGGGCGGGACCCTCGACCAAGGACCGGTTCTCCCTTGGGGAGTCTGGCCTGTGCCCTGCCTGGGAGGCTAAGAGCCTTGCTTCGCCTGCAAAGCCCCCACCCTGCCACAAGGCGGCAGACTTGGACCCAGCCGCTTCAACCCTCCAGTCTCTGCTGAACCACCCAAAAATGGAGTGTGACCGCTGCGACCTCAGTCCCCCAGAGCTCCAACCCCCACCTCTGTGAGGGAATCGGCGACCTCCTGTCCTTGGCGTCCGCAAAAGGCATTCACCTGCGGTGAACCTGGGCCTCGGGCGAACACGGTCAGGCCCCATGGTAGGAGCCCGGGGAGGCAATGGCAGCCTCTGCGGCCAGAACTCGGACTCTCCCCGGGGCTCTCACGGGTCCCAGGCGCCTTCGCTCGCCCGGGGAGTGCCCACGCCGTCCCCTGACCCCCGCAGGACGCCTGCATCCCGCCATAAGCGGCCCACCTCGTCCATGGAGCTGGGACACATGGGGCCGGGGTGCCAGCAACTGGCCTACGTGGCTGCAAACCCGCAGACCCCTCCGTCCCGTCCCCACCACTGCGAAGATCCCCCTGTTCTGCCATCCGTAAAGGGGTCCCCCTTTACGGATGGAAGAACAGGGGGGAGGCCCCCAGGAGATGGCTTTTGTCCGAGCCGCGGCTTGGTGGTTTCGGGCCAAGAGGCGGGGCCGCGCAGGCGCAAGCAGGCCCCACCCCAAGAGCATCCCTCCGGGCAACGTGCCCCCCCCTTGAGATATCAGGCCAGGTCCACAGGGTCCCTGGGCTGGTGTCAGAGTTAACGGAGGCCCTCTCTGCCACCCAGAGGACCGCGCGTTTTCCCGTGGACCACACTTGCCAGCCCGTCTCCCACCCCGCCAGAGGCAGAGTGCCAGGGAAGAGCTAGGGACCTGGGGCCGGGAAGAGGGGCCGGCCACGGTTCCGGGCCAGGTGGGGCGGGCCCGGGCGGGCGGGACCCACGCCCAGGGACCGGGTCTCCCTGGGGGTCTCGGGCCTGAGACCTGCCTGGGGGGCTAAGAGTCTCTCTTGGCTCAAACGGCCCCACCCTGCCCCGAGGCGGAAAACTTGGACCGAGACGCTTCTACTCTCTAAAGTCTGGGCTGAACTTTGCGAGAAGGGACTGTGTCTGCTGCGACCTGGGTCCCACAGAGCTCGAACCCCCCCTGCCCGTGAAGGGATCCGCGGCCTGTGGTCCCTGGTGTCTGCAAAAGGCATTCACCTGCGGAGAACCTGGGCCCAATGAGCGGGACCAGGCCCCACGGCAGGAGCCTGGGGAGGCCACTGGAGCCCCGGGGGCCAGGGCTGGGCATTTTCCCGGGTGCTCTCTCGGGTCCCAGGCGCCCTCTCTCGCCCGGGGAGTGCCCACGCCGTCCCCTGACCCCTGCAGGACGCCTGAATCCCGCCATAAGCGGCCCACCTCGTCCATGGAGCTGGAACACATGGGGCCGGGGTGCCAGCAACAGGCCTACGTGGCTGCAAAACCGCAGACCCCTCCGTCCCGTCCCCACCACTGCGAAGATCCCCCTGTTCTTCCATCCGTAAAGGGGTCCCCCTTTACGGATGGAAGAACAGGGGGGAGGCCCCCAGGAGATGGCTTTTGTCCGAGCCGCGGCTGGGTGTTTTCGGGCCAAGAGGCGGGGCCTCGCAGGCGCAAGCAGGCCGCACCCAAAGAGCATCCCTCCGGGCAACGTGCCCCCCCCTTGAGATATCAGGCCAGGTCCACAGGGTCCCTGGGCTGGTGTCAGAGTTAACGGAGGCCCTCCCTGCCACCCAGAGGACCGCGCGTTATCCCGTGGACCACACTTCCCAGCAGCTCTCCCACCCCCGCAGAGGCAGAGTGCCAGGGAAGAGCTAGGGACCTGGGGCCGGGAAGAGGGGCCGGCCACGGTTCCGCGCCAGGTAGAGCGGTTCCGGGCGGGCGGGCGGGACCCTCGACCAAGGACCGGTTCTCCCTTGGGGAGTCTGGCCTGTGCCCCGCCTGGGAGGCTAAGAGCCTTGCTTCGCCTGCAAAGCCCCCACCCTGCCACAAGGCGGCAGACTTGGACCCAGCCGCTTCAACCCTCCAGTCTCTGCGGAACCACCCAAAATGGAGTGTGACCGCTGCGACCTCAGTCCCCCAGAGCTCCAACCCCCACCTCTGTGAGGGAATCGGCGACCTCCTGTCCTTGGCGTCCGCAAAATGCATTCACCTGCGGTGAACCTGGGCCTCGGGCGAACACGGTCAGGCCCCATGGTAGGAGACCGGGGAGGCAATGGCAGCCTCTGCGGCCAGGCCTCGGACTCTCCCCGGGGCTCTCTCGGGTCCCAGGCGCCCTCTCTCGCCCGGGGAGTGCCCACGCCGTCCCCTGACCCCCGCAGGACGCCTGCATCCCGCCATAAGCGGCCCACCTCGTCCATGGAGCTGGGACACATGGGGCCGGGGTGCCAGCAACTGGCCTACGTGGCTGCAAACCCGCAGACCCCTCCGTCCCGTCCCCACCACTGCGAAGATCCCCCTGTTCTTCCATCCGTAAAGGGGTCCCCCTTTACGGATGGAAGAACAGGGGGGAGGCCCCCAGGAGATGGCTTTTGTCCGAGCCGCGGCTGGGTGGTTTCGGGCCAAGAGGCGGGGCCGCGCAGGCGCAAGCAGGCCCCACCCCAAGAGCATCCCTCCTGGCAACGTGCCCCCCCCTTGAGATATCAGGCCAGGTCCACAGGGTCCCTGGGCTGGTGTCAGAGTTAACGGAGGCCCTCCCTGCCACCCAGAGGACCGCGCGTTTTCCCGTGGACCACACTTGCCAGCCCGTCTCCCACCCCGCCAGAGGCAGAGTGCCAGGGAAGAGCTAGGGACCTGGGGCCGGGAAGAGGGGCCGGCCAGGGTTCCGGGCCAGGTGGGGCGGGCCCGGGCGGGCGGGACCCACGCCCAGGGACCGGGTCTCCCTGGGGGTCTCGGGCCTGAGACCTGCCTGGGGGGCTAAGAGTCTCTCTTGGCTCAAACGGCCCCACCATGCCCCGAGGCGGAAAACTTGGACCGAGACGCTTCTACTCTCTAAAGTCTGGGCTGAACTTTGCGAGAAGGGACTGTGTGCGCTGCGACCTGGGTCCCACAGAGCTCGAACCCCCCCTGCCCGTGAAGGGATCCGCGGCCTGTGGTCCCTGGTGTCCGCAAAAGGCATTCACCTGCGGAGAACCTGGGCCCAGGTGAGCGGGACCAGGCCCCACGGCAGGAGGCTGGGGAGGCCACTGGAGCCCCGGGGGCCAGGGCTGGGCATTTTCCCGGGTGCTCTCTCGGGTCCCAGGCGCCCTCTCTCGCCCGGGGAGTGCCCACGCCGTCCCCTGACCCCCGCAGGACGCCTGCAACGGGCCATAAGCGGCCCACCTCGTCCATGGAGCTGGAACACATGGGGCCGGGGTGCGAGCAACTGGCCTACGTGGCTGCAAACCCGCAGACCCCTCCGTCCCGTCCCCACCACTGCGAAGATCCCCCTGTTCTTCCATCCGTAAAGGGGTCCCCCTTTACGGATGGAAGAACAGGGGGGAGGCCCCCAGGAGATGGCTTTTGTCCGAGCCGCGGCTGGGTGGTTTCGGGCCAAGAGGCGGGGCCGCGCAGGCGCAAGCAGTCCCCACCCCAAGAGCATCCCTCCGGGCAACGTGCCCCCCCCTTGAGATATCAGGCCAGGTCCACAGGGTCCCTGGGCTGGTGTCAGAGTTAACGGAGGCCCTCCCTGCCACCCAGAGGACCGCGCGTTTTCCCGTGGACCACACTTCCCAGCAGCTCTCCCACCCCCGCAGAGGCAGAGTGCCAGGGAAGAGCTAGGGACCTGGGGCCGGGAAGAGGGGCCGGGCACGGTTCCGCGCCAGGTGGAGCGGTTCCGGGCGGGCGGGCGGGACCCTCGACCAAGGACCGGTTCTCCCTTGGGGAGTCTGGCCTGTGCCCCGCCTGGGAGGCTAAGAGCCTTGCTTCGCCTGCAAAGCCCCCACCCTGCCACAAGGCGGCAGACTTGGACCCAGCCGCTTCAACCCTCCAGTCTCTGCGGAACCACCCAAAAATGGAGTGTGACCGCTGCGACCTCAGTCCCCCAGAGCTCCAACCCCCACCTCTGTGAGGGAATCGGCGACCTCCTGTCCTTGGCGTCCGCAAAAGGCATTCACCTGCGGTGAACCTGGGCCTCGGGCGAACACGGTCAGGCCCCATGGTAGGAGCCCGGGGAGGCAATGGCAGCCTCTGCGGCCAGGCCTCGGACTCTCCCCGGGGCTCTCTCGGGTCCCAGGCGCCCTCTCTCGCCCGGGGAGTGCCCACGCCGTCCCCTGACCCCCGCAGGACGCCTGCATCCCGCCATAAGCGGCCCACCTCGTCCATGGAGCTGGGACACATGGGGCCGGGGTGCCAGCAACTGGCCTACGTGGCTGCAAACCCGCAGACCCCTCCGTCCCGTCCCCACCACTGCGAAGATCCCCCTGTTCTTCCATCCGTAAAGGGGTCCCCCTTTACGGATGGAAGAACAGGGGGGAGGCCCCCAGGAGATGGCTTTTGTCCGAGCCGCGGCTGGGTGGTTTCGGGCCAAGAGGCGGGGCCGCGCAGGCGCAAGCAGGCCCCACCCCAAGAGCATCCCTCCGGGCAACGTGCCCCCCCCTTGAGATATCAGGCCAGGTCCACAGGGTCCCTGGGCTGGTGTCAGAGTTAACGGAGGCCCTCCCTGCCACCCAGAGGACCGCGCGTTTTCCCGTGGACCACACTTGCCAGCCCGTCTCCCACCCCGCCAGAGGCAGAGTGCCAGGGAAGAGCTAGGGACCTGGGGCCGGGAAGAGGGGCCGGCCAGGGTTCCGGGCCAGGTGGGGCGGGCCCGGGCGGGCGGGACCCACACCCAGGGACCGGGTCTCCCTGGGGGTCTCGGGCCTGAGACCTGCCTGGGGGGCTAAGAGTCTCTCTTGGCTCAAACGGCCCCACCATGCCCCGAGGCGGAAAACTTGGACCGAGACGCTTCTACTCTCTAAAGTCTGGGCTGAACTTTGCGAGAAGGGACTGTGTGCGCTGCGACCTGGGTCCCACAGAGCTCGAACCCCCCCTGCCCGTGAAGGGATCCGCGGCCTGTGGTCCCTGGTGTCCGCAAAAGGCATTCACCTGCGGAGAACCTGGGCCCAGGTGAGCGGGACCAGGCCCCACGGCAGGAGGCTGGGGAGGCCACTGGAGCCCCGGGGGCCAGGGCTGGGCATTTTCCCGGGTGCTCTCTCGGGTCCCAGGCGCCCTCTCTCGCCCGGGGAGTGACCACGCCGTCCCCTGACCCCCGCAGGACGCCTGCAACGGGCCATAAGCGGCCCACCTCGTCCATGGAGCTGGAACACATGGGGCCGGGGTGCGAGCAACTGGCCTACGTGGCTGCAAACCCGCAGACCCCTCCGTCCCGTCCCCACCACTGCGAAGATCCCCCTGTTCTTCCATCCGTAAAGGGGTCCCCCTTTACGGATGGAAGAACAGGGGGGAGGCCCCCAGGAGATGGCTTTTGTCCGAGCCGCGGCTGGGTGGTTTCGGGCCAAGAGGCGGGGCCGCGCAGGCGCAAGCAGTCCCCACCCCAAGAGCATCCCTCCGGGCAACGTGCCCCCCCCTTGAGATATCAGGCCAGGTCCACAGGGTCCCTGGGCTGGTGTCAGAGTTAACGGAGGCCCTCCCTGCCACCCAGAGGACCGCGCGTTTTCCCGTGGACCACACTTCCCAGCAGCTCTCCCACCCCCGCAGAGGCAGAGTGCCAGGGAAGAGCTAGGGACCTGGGGCCGGGAAGAGGGGCCGGCCACGGTTCCGCGCCAGGTGGAGCGGTTCCGGGCGGGCGGGCGGGACCCTCGACCAAGGACCGGTTCTCCCTTGGGGAGTCTGGCCTGTGCCCCGCCTGGGAGGCTAAGAGCCTTGCTTCGCCTGCAAAGCCCCCACCCTGCCACAAGGCGGCAGACTTGGACCCAGCCGCTTCAACCCTCCAGTCTCTGCGGAACCACCCAAAAATGGAGTGTGACCGCTGCGACCTCAGTCCCCCAGAGCTCCAACCCCCACCTCTGTGAGGGAATCGGCGACCTCCTGTCCTTGGCGTCCGCAAAAGGCATTCACCTGCGGTGAACCTGGGCCTCGGGCGAACACGGTCAGGCCCCATGGTAGGAGCCCGGGGAGGCAATGGCAGCCTCTGCGGCCAGGCCTCGGACTCTCCCCGGGGCTCTCTCGGGTCCCAGGCGCCCTCTCTCGCCCGGGGAGTGCCCACGCCGTCCCCTGACCCCCGCAGGACGCCTGCATCCCGCCATAAGCGGCCCACCTCGTCCATGGAGCTGGGACACATGGGGCCGGGGTGCCAGCAACTGGCCTACGTGGCTGCAAACCCGCAGACCCCTCCGTCCCGTCCCCACCACTGCGAAGATCCCCCTGTTCTTCCATCCGTAAAGGGGTCCCCCTTTACGGATGGAAGAACAGGGGGGAGGCCCCCAGGAGATGGCTTTTGTCCGAGCCGCGGCTGGGTGGTTTCGGGCCAAGAGGCGGGGCCGCGCAGGCGCAAGCAGGCCCCACCCCAAGAGCATCCCTCCGGGCAACGTGCCCCCCCCTTGAGATATCAGGCCAGGTCCACAGGGTCCCTGGGCTGGTGTCAGAGTTAACGGAGGCCCTCCCTGCCACCCAGAGGACCGCGTGTTTTCCCGTGGACCACACTTCCCAGCAGCTCTCCCACCCCCGCAGAGGCAGAGTGCCAGGGAAGAGCTAGGGACCTGGGGCCGGGAAGAGGGGCCGGCCACGGTTCCGCGCCAGGTGGAGCGGTTCCGGGCGGGCGGGCGGGACCCTCGACCAAGGACCGGTTCTCCCTTGGGGATTCTGGCCTGTGCCCCGCCTGGGAGGCTAAGAGCCTTGCTTCGCCTGCAAAGCCCCCACCCTGCCACAAGGCGGCAGACTTGGACCCAGCTGCTTCAACCCTCCAGTCTCTGCTGAACCACCCAAAAATGGAGTGTGACCGCTGCGACCTCAGTCCCCCAGAGCTCCAACCCCCACCTCTGTGAGGGAATCGGCGACCTCCTGTCCTTGGCGTCCGCAAAAGGCATTCACCTGCGGTGAACCTGGGCCTCGGGCGAACACGGTCAGGCCCCATGGTAGGAGCCCGGGGAGGCAATGGCAGCCTCTGCGGCCAGAACTCGGACTCTCCCCGGGGCTCTCTCGGGTCCCAGGCGCCTTCGCTCGCCCGGGGAGTGCCCACGCCGTCCCCTGACCCCCGCAGGACGCCTGCATCCCGCCATAAGCGGCCCACCTCGTCCATGGAGCTGGGACACATGGGGCCGGGGTGCCAGCAACTGGCCTACATGGCTGCAAACCCGCAGACCCCTCCGTCCCGTCCCCACCACTGCGAAGATCCCCCTGTTCTTCCATCCGTAAAGGGGTCCCCCTTTACGGATGGAAGAACAGGGGGGAGGCCCCCAGGAGATGGCTTTTGTCCGAGCCGCAGCTGGGTGGTTTCGGGCCAAGAGGCGGGGCCGCGCAGGCCAAGCAGGCCCCACCCCAAGAGCATCCCTCCGGGCAACGTGCCCCCCCCTTGAGATATCAGGCCAGGTCCACAGGGTCCCTGGGCTGGTGTCAGAGTTAACGGAGGCCCTCCCTGCCACCCAGAGGACCGCGCGTTTTCCCGTGGACCACACTTGCCAGCCCGTCTCCCACCCCGCCAGAGGCAGAGTGCCAGGGAAGAGCTAGGGACCTGGGGCCGGGAAGAGGGGCCGGCCAGGGTTCCCGGCCAGGTGGGGCGGGCCCGGGCGGGCGGGACCCACGCCCAGGGACCGGGTCTCCCTGGGGGTCTCGGGCCTGAGACCTGCCTGGGGGGCTAATAGTCTCTCTTGGCTCAAACGGCCCCACCCTGCCCCGAGGCGGAAAACTTGGCCCGAGACGCTTCTACTCTCTAAAGTCTGTGCTGAACTTTGCGAGAAGGGACTGTGTGCGCTGCGACCTGGGTCCCACAGAGCTCGAACCCCCCCTGCCCGTGAAGGGATCCGCGGCCTGTGGTCCCTGGTGTCCGCAAAAGGCATTCACCTGCGGAGAACCTGGGCCCAGGTGAGCGGGACCAGGCCCCACGGCAGGAGCCTGGGGAGGCCACTGGAGCCCCGGGGGCCAGGGCTGGGCATTTTCCCGGGTGCTCTCTCGGGTCCCAGGCGCCCTCTCTCGCCCGGGGAGTGCCCACGCCGTCCCCTGAGCCCCGCAGGACGCCTGCATCCCGCCATAAGCGGCCCACCTCGTCCATGGAGCTGGAACACATGGGGCCGGGGTGCCAGCAACTGGCCTACGTGGCTGCAAACCCGCAGACCCCTCCGTCCCGTCCCCACCACTGCGAAGATCCCCCTGTTCTTCCATCCGTAAAGGGGTCCCCCTTTACGGATGGAAGAACAGGGGGGAGGCCCCCAGGAGATGGCTTTTGTCCGAGCCGCGGCTGGGTGGTTTCGGGCCAAGAGGCAGGGCCGCGCAGGCGCAAGCAGGCCCCACCCCAAGAGCATCCCTCCGGGCAACGTGCCCCCCCCTTGAGATATCAGGCCAGGTCCACAGGGTCCCTGGGCTGGTGTCAGAGTTAACGGAGGCCCTCCCTGCCACCCAGAGGACCGCGCGTTTTCCCGTGGACCAAACTTCCCAGCAGCTCTCCCACCCCCGCAGAGGCAGAGTGCCAGGAAAGAACTAGGGACCTGGTGCCTGGAAGAGGGGCCGGCCACGGTTCCGCGCCAGGTGGAGCGGTTCCGGGCGGGCGGGCGGGACCCTCGACCAAGGACCGGTTCTCCCTTGGGGAGTCTGGCCTGTGCCCCGCCTGGGAGGCTAAGAGCCTTGCTTCGCCTGCAAAGACCCCACCCTGCCACAAGGCGGCAGACTTGGACCCAGCCGCTTCAACCCTCCAGTCTCTGCGGAACCACCCAAAAATGGAGTGTGACCGCTGCGACCTCAGTCCCCCAGAGCTCCAACCCCCACCTCTGTGAGGGAATCGGCGACCTCCTGTCCTTGGCGTCCGCAAAAGGCATTCACCTGCGGTGAACCTGGGCCTCGGGCGAACACGGTCAGGCCCCATGGTAGGAGCCCGGGGAGGCAATGGCAGCCTCTGCGGCCAGGCCTCGGACTCTCCCCGGGGCTCTCTCGGGTCCCAGGCGCCCTCTCTCGCCCGGGGAGTGCCCACGCCGTCCCCTGACCCCCGCAGGACGCCTGCATCCCGCCATAAGCGGCCCACCTCGTCCATGGAGCTGGGACACATGGGGCCGGGGTGCCAGCAACTGGCCTACGTGGCTGCAAACCCGCAGACCCCTCTGTCCCGTCCCCACCACTGCGAAGATCCCCCTGTTCTTCCATCCGTAAAGGGGTCCCCCTTTACGGATGGAAGAACAGGGGGGAGGCCCCCAGGGGATGGCTTTTGTCCGAGCCGCGGCTGGGTGGTTTCGGGCCAAGAGGCGGGGCCGCGCAGGCGCAAGCAGGCCCCACCCCAAGAGCATCCCTCCGGGCAACGTGCCCCCCCCTTGAGATATCAGGCCAGGTCCACAGGGTCCCTGGGCTGGTGTCAGAGTTAACGGAGGCCCTCCCTGCCACCCAGAGGACCGCGCGTTTTCCCGTGGACCACAATTCCCAGCAGCTCTCCCACCCCCGCAGAGGCAGAGTGCCAGGGAAGAGCTAGGGACCTGGGGCCGGGAAGAGGGGCCGGCCACGGTTCCGCGCCAGGTGGAGCGGTTCCGGGCGGGCGGGCGGGACCCTCGACCAAGGACCGGTTCTCCCTTGGGGAGTCTGGCCTGTGCCCCGCCTGGGAAGCTAAGAGCCTTGCTTCGCCTGCAAAGCCCCCACCCTGCCACAAGGCGGCAGACTTGGACCCAGCCGCTTCAACCCTCCAGTCTCTGCGGAACCACCCAAAAATGGAGTGTGACCGCTGCGACCTCAGTCCCCCAGAGCTCCAACCCCCACCTCTGTGAGGGAATCGGCGACCTCCTGTCCTTGGCGTCCGCAAAAGGCATTCACCTGCGGTGAACCTGGGCCTCGGGCGAACACGGTCAGGCCCCATGGTAGGAGCCCGGGGAGGCAATGGCAGCCTCTGCGGCCAGGCCTCGGACTCTCCCCGGGGCTCTCTCGGGTCCCAGGCGCCCTCTCTCGCCCGGGGAGTGCCCACGCCGTCCCCTGACCCCCGCAGGACGCCTGCATCCCGCCATAAGCGGCCCACCTCGTCCATGGAGCTGGGACACATGGGGCCGGGGTGCGAGCAAACTGGCCTACGTGGCTGCAAACCCGCAGACCCCTCCGTCCCGTCCCCACCACTGCGAAGATCCCCCTGTTCTTCCATCCGTAAAGGGGTCCCCCTTTACGGATGGAAGAACAGGGGGGAGGCCCCCAGGAGATGGCTTTTGTCCGAGCCGCAGCTGGGTGGTTTCGGGCCAAGAGGCGGGGCCGCGCAGGCCAAGCAGGCCCCACCCCAAGAGCATCCCTCCGGGCAACGTGCCCCCCCCTTGAGATATCAGGCCAGGTCCACAGGGTCCCTGGGCTGGTGTCAGAGTTAACGGAGGCCCTCCCTGCCACCCAGAGGACCGCGCGTTTTCCCGTGGACCACACTTGCCAGCCCGTCTCCCACCCCGCCAGAGGCAGAGTGCCAGGGAAGAGCTAGGGACCTGGGGCCGGGAAGAGGGGCCGGCCACGGTTCCGGGCCAGGTGGGTCGGGCACGGGCGGGCGGGACCCACGCCCAGGGACCGGGTCTCCCTGGGGGTCTCGGGCCTGAGACCTGCCTGGGGGGCTAAGAGTCTCTCTTGGCTCAAACGGCCCCACCCTGCCCCGAGGCGGAAAACTTGGACCGAGACGCTTCTACTCTCTAAAGTCTGGGCTGAACTTTGCGAGAAGGGACTGTGTGCGCTGCGACCTGGGTCCCACAGAGCTCGAACCCCCCCTGCCCGTGAAGGGATCCGCGGCCTGTGGTCCCTGGTGTCCGCAAAAGGCATTCACCTGCGGAGAACCTGGGCCCAGGTGAGCGGGACCAGGCCCCACGGCAGGAGCCTGGGGAGGCCACTGGAGCCCCGGGGGCCAGGGCTGGGCATTTTCCCGGGTGCTCTCTCGGGTCCCAGGCGCCCTCTCTCGCCCGGGGAGTGCCCACGCCGTCCCCTGAGCCCCGCAGGACGCCTGCATCGGGCCATAAGCGGCCCACCTCGTCCATGGAGCTGGGACACATGGGGCCGGGGTGCGAGCAACTGGCCTACGTGGCTGCAAACCCGCAGACCCCTCCGTCCCGTCCCCACCACTGCGAAGATCCCCCTGTTCTTCCATCCGTAAAGGGGTCCCCCTTTACGGATGGAAGAACAGGGGGGAGGCCCCCAGGAGATGGCTTTTGTCCGAGCCGCGGCTGGGTGGTTTCGGGCCAAGAGGCGGGGCCGCGCAGGCGCAAGCAGGCCCCACCCCAAGAGCATCCCTCCGGGCAACGTGCCCCCCCCTTGAGATATCAGGCCAGGTCCACAGGGTCCCTGGGCTGGTGTCAGAGTTAACGGAGGCCCTCCCTGCCACCCAGAGGACCGCGCGTTTTCCCGTGGACCAAACTTCCCAGCAGCTCTCCCACCCCCGCAGAGGCAGAGTGCCAGGGAAGAGCTAGGGACCTGGTGCCTGGAAGAGGGGCCGGCCACGGTTCCGCGCCAGGTGGAGCGGTTCCGGGCGGGCGGGCGGGACCCTCGACCAAGGACCGGTTCTCCCTTGGGGAGTCTGGCCTGTGCCCCGCCTGGGAGGCTAAGAGCCTTGCTTCGCCTGCAAAGCCCCCACCCTGCCACAAGGCGGCAGACTTGGACCCAGCCGCTTCAACCCTCCAGTCTCTGCGGAACCACCCAAAAATGGAGTGTGACCGCTGCGACCTCAGTCCCCCAGAGCTCCAACCCCCACCTCTGTGAGGGAATCGGCGACCTCCTGTCCTTGGCGTCCGCAAAAGGCATTCACCTGCGGTGAACCTGGGCCTCGGGCGAACACGGTCAGGCCCCATGGTAGGAGCCCGGGGAGGCAATGGCAGCCTCTGCGGCCAGGCCTCGGACTCTCCCCGGGGCTCTCTCGGGTCCCAGGCGCCCTCTCTCGCCCGGGGAGTGCCCACGCCGTCCCCTGACCCCCGCAGGACGCCTGCATCCCGCCATAAGCGGCCCACCTCGTCCATGGAGCTGGGACACATGGGGCCGGGGTGCGAGCAAACTGGCCTACGTGGCTGCAAACCCGCAGACCCCTCCGTCCCGTCCCCACCACTGCGAAGATCCCCCTGTTCTTCCATCCGTAAAGGGGTCCCCCTTTACGGATGGAAGAACAGGGGGGAGGCCCCCAGGAGATGGCTTTTGTCCGAGCCGCAGCTGGGTGGTTTCGGGCCAAGAGGCGGGGCCGCGCAGGCCAAGCAGGCCCCACCCCAAGAGCATCCCTCCCGGAAACGTGCCCCCCCCTTGAGATATCAGGCCAGGTCCACAGGGTCCCTGGGCTGGTGTCAGAGTTAACGGAGGCCCTCCCTGCCACCCAGAGGACTGCGCGTTTTCCCGTGGACCACACTTGCCAGCCCGTCTCCCACCCCGCCAGAGGCAGAGTGCCAGGGAAGAGCTAGGGACCTGGTGCCTGGAAGAGGGGCCGGCCACGGTTCCGCGCCAGGTGGAGCGGTTCCGGGCGGGCGGGCGGGACCCTCGACCAAGGACCGGTTCTCCCTTGGGGAGTCTGGCCTGTGCCCCGCCTGGGAGGCTAAGAGCCTTGCTTCGCCTGCAAAGCCCCCACCCTGCCACAAGGCGGCAGACTTGGACCCAGCCGCTTCAACCCTCCAGTCTCTGCGGAACCACCCAAAAATGGAGTGTGACCGCTGCGACCTCAGTCCCCCAGAGCTCCAACCCCCACCTCTGTGAGGGAATCGGCGACCTCCTGTCCTTGGCGTCCGCAAAAGGCATTCACCTGCGGTGAACCTGGGCCTCGGGCGAACACGGTCAGGCCCCATGGTAGGAGCCCGGGGAGGCAATGGCAGCCTCTGCGGCCAGGCCTCGGACTCTCCCCGGGGCTCTCTCGGGTCCCAGGCGCCCTCTCTCGCCCGGGGAGTGCCCACGCCGTCCCCTGACCCCCGCAGGACGCCTGCATCCCGCCATAAGCGGCCCACCTCGTCCATGGAGCTGGGACACATGGGGCCGGGGTGCGAGCAAACTGGCCTACGTGGCTGCAAACCCGCAGACCCCTCCGTCCCGTCCCCACCACTGCGAAGATCCCCCTGTTCTTCCATCCGTAAAGGGGTCCCCCTTTACGGATGGAAGAACAGGGGGGAGGCCCCCAGGAGATGGCTTTTGTCCGAGCCGCAGCTGGGTGGTTTCGGGCCAAGAGGCGGGGCCGCGCAGGCCAAGCAGGCCCCACCCCAAGAGCATCCCTCCGGGCAACGTGCCCCCCCCTTGAGATATCAGGCCAAGTCCACAGGGTCCCTGGGCTGGTGTCAGAGTTAACGGAGGCCCTCCCTGCCACCCAGAGGACCGCGCGTTTTCCCGTGGACCACACTTGCCAGCCCGTCTCCCACCCCGCCAGAGGCAGAGTGCCAGGGAAGAGCTAGGGACCTGGGGCCGGGAAGAGGGGCCGGCCAGGGTTCCCGGCCAGGTGGGGCGGGCCCGGGCGGGCGGGACCCACGCCCAGGGACCGGGTCTCCCTGGGGGTCTCGGGCCTGAGACCTGCCTGGGGGGCTAATAGTCTCTCTTGGCTCAAACGGCCCCACCCTGCCCCGAGGCGGAAAACTTGGCCCGAGACGCTTCTACTCTCTAAAGTCTGGGCTGAACTTTGCGAGAAGGGACTGTGTGCGCTGCGACCTGGGTCCCACAGAGCTCGAACCCCCCCTGCCCTTGAAGGGATCCGCGGCCTGTGGTCCCTGGTGTCCGCAAAAGGCATTCACCTGCGGAGAACCTGGGCCCAGGTGAGCGGGACCAGGCCCCACGGCAGGAGCCTGGGGAGGCCACTGGAGCCCCGGGGGCCAGGGCTGGGCATTTTCCCGGGTGCTCTCTCGGGTCCCAGGCGCCCTCTCTCACCCGGGGAGTGCCCACGCCGTCCCCTGAGCCCCGCAGGACGCCTGCATCCCGCAATAAGCGGCCCACCTCGTCCATGGAGCTGGAACACATGGGGCCGGGGTGCCAGCAACTGGCCTACGTGGCTGCAAACCCGCAGACCCCTCCGTCCCGTCCCCACCACTGCGAAGATCCCCCTGTTCTTCCATCCGTAAAGGGGTCCCCCTTTACGGATGGAAGAACAGGGGGGAGGCCCCCAGGAGATGGCTTTTGTCCGAGCCGCGGCTGGGTGGTTTCGGGCCAAGAGGCAGGGCCGCGCAGGCGCAAGCAGGCCCCACCCCAAGAGCATCCCTCCGGGCAACGTGCCCCCCCCTTGAGATATCAGGCCAGGTCCACAGGGTCCCTGGGCTGGTGTCAGAGTTAACGGAGGCCCTCCCTGCCACCCAGAGGACCACGCGTTTTCCCGTGGACCAAACTTCCCAGCAGCTCTCCCACCCCCGCAGAGGCAGAGTGCCAGGAAAGAACTAGGGACCTGGTGCCTGGAAGAGGGGCCGGCCACGGTTCCGCGCCAGGTGGAGCGGTTCCGGGCGGGCGGGCGGGACCCTCGACCAAGGACCGGTTCTCCCTTGGGGAGTCTGGCCTGTGCCCCGCCTGGGAGGCTAAGAGCCTTGCTTCGCCTGCAAAGCCCCCACCCTGCCACAAGGCGGCAGACTTGGACCCAGCCGCTTCAACCCTCCAGTCTCTGCGGAACCACCCAAAAATGGAGTGTGACCGCTGCGACCTCAGTCCCCCAGAGCTCCAACCCCCACCTCTGTGAGGGAATCGGCGACCTCCTGTCCTTGGCGTCCGCAAAAGGCATTCACCTGCGGTGAACCTGGGCCTCGGGCGAACACGGTCAGGCCCCATGGTAGGAGCCCGGGGAGGCAATGGCAGCCTCTGCGGCCAGGCCTCGGACTCTCCCCGGGGCTCTCTCGGGTCCCAGGCGCCCTCTCTCGCCCGGGGAGTGCCCACGCCGTCCCCTGACCCCCGCAGGACGCCTGCATCCCGCCATAAGCGGCCCACCTCGTCCATGGAGCTGGGACACATGGGGCCGGGGTGCCAGCAACTGGCCTACGTGGCTGCAAACCCGCAGACCCCTCCGTCCCGTCCCCACCACTGCGAAGATCCCCCTGTTCTTCCATCCGTAAAGGGGTCCCCCTTTACGGATGGAAGAACAGGGGGGAGGCCCCCAGGGGATGGCTTTTGTCCGAGCCGCGGCTGGGTGGTTTCGGGCCAAGAGGCGGGGCCGCGCAGGCGCAAGCAGGCCCCACCCCAAGAGCATCCCTCCGGGCAACGTGCCCCCACCTTGAGATATCAGGCCAGGTCCACAGGGTCCCTGGGCTGGTGTCAGAGTTAACGGAGGCCCTCCCTGCCACCCAGAGGACCGCGCGTTTTCCCGTGGACCACACTTGCCAGCCCGTCTCCCACCCCGCCAGAGGCAGAGTGCCAGGGAAGAGCTAGGGACCTGGGGCCGGGAAGAGGGGTCGGCCACGGTTCCGGGCCACGTGGGGCGGGCACGGGCGGGCGGGACCCACGCCCAGGGACCGGGTCTCCCTGGGGGTCTCGGGCCTGAGACCTGCCTGGGGGGCTAAGAGTCTCTCTTGGCTCAAACGGCCCCACCCTGCCCCGAGGCGGAAAACTTGGACCGAGACGCTTCTACTCTCTAAAGTCTGGGCTGAACTTTGCAAGAAGGGACTGTGTGCGCTGCGACCTGGGTCCCACAGAGCTCGAACCCCCCCTGCCCGTGAAGGGATCCGCGGCCTGTGGTCCCTGGTGTCCGCAAAAGGCATTCACCTGCGGAGAACCTGGGCCCAGGTGAGCGGGACCAGGCCCCACGGCAGGAGCCTGGGGAGGCCACTGGAGCCCCGGGGGCCAGGGCTGGGCATTTTCCCGGGTGCTCTCTCGGGTCCCAGGCGCCCTCTCTCGCCCGGGGAGTGCCCACGCCGTCCCCTGAGCCCCGCAGGACGCCTGCATCGGGCCATAAGCGGCCCACCTCGTCCATGGAGCTGGGACACATGGGGCCGGGGTGCGAGCAACTGGCCTACGTGGCTGCAAACCCGCAGACCCCTCCGTCCCGTCCCCACCACTGCGAAGATCCCCCTGTTCTTCCATCCGTAAAGGGGTCCCCCTTTACGGATGGAAGAACAGGGGGGAGGCCCCCAGGAGATGGCTTTTGTCCGAGCCGCGGCTGGGTGGTTTCGGGCCAAGAGGCGGGGCCGCGCAGGCGCAAGCAGGCCCCACCCCAAGAGCATCCCTCCGGGCAACGTGCCCCCCCCTTGAGATATCAGGCCAGGTCCACAGGGTCCCTGGGCTGGTGTCAGAGTTAACGGAGGCCCTCCCTGCCACCCAGAGGACCGCGCGTTTTCCCGTGGACCAAACTTCCCAGCAGCTCTCCCACCCCCGCAGAGGCAGAGTGCCAGGGAAGAGCTAGGGACCTGGTGCCTGGAAGAGGGGCCGGCCACGGTTCCGCGCCAGGTGGAGCGGTTCCGGGCGGGCGGGCGGGACCCTCGACCAAGGACCGGTTCTCCCTTGGGGAGTCTGGCCTGTGCCCCGCCTGGGAGGCTAAGAGCCTTGCTTCGCCTGCAAAGCCCCCACCCTGCCACAAGGCGGCAGACTTGGACCCAGCCGCTTCAACCCTCCAGTCTCTGCGGAACCACCCAAAAATGGAGTGTGACCGCTGCGACCTCAGTCCCCCAGAGCTCCAACCCCCACCTCTGTGAGGGAATCGGCGACCTCCTGTCCTTGGCGTCCGCAAAAGGCATTCACCTGCGGTGAACCTGGGCCTCGGGCGAACACGGTCAGGCCCCATGGTAGGAGCCCGCGGAGGCAATGGCAGCCTCTGCGGCCAGGCCTCGGACTCTCCCCGGGGCTCTCTCGGGTCCCAGGCGCCCTCTCTCGCCCGGGGAGTGCCCACGCCGTCCCCTGACCCCCGCAGGACGCCTGCATCCCGCCATAAGCGGCCCACCTCGTCCATGGAGCTGGGACACATGGGGCCGGGGTGCGAGCAAACTGGCCTACGTGGCTGCAAACCCGCAGACCCCTCCGTCCCGTCCCCACCACTGCGAAGATCCCCCTGTTCTTCCATCCGTAAAGGGGTCCCCCTTTACGGATGGAAGAACAGGGGGGAGGCCCCCAGGAGATGGCTTTTGTCCGAGCCGCAGCTGGGTGGTTTCGGGCCAAGAGGCGGGGCCGCGCAGGCCAAGCAGGCCCCACCCCAAGAGCATCCTTCCCGGAAACGTGCCCCCCCCTTGAGATATCAGGCCAGGTCCACAGGGTCCCTGGGCTGGTGTCAGAGTTAACGGAGGCCCTCCCTGCCACCCAGAGGACTGCGCGTTTTCCCGTGGACCACACTTGCCAGCCCGTCTCCCACCCTGCCAGAGGCAGAGTGCCAGGGAAGAGCTAGGGACCTGGTGCCTGGAAGAGGGGCCGGCCACGGTTCCGCGCCAGGTGGAGCGGTTCCGGGCGGGCGGGCGGGACCCTCGACCAAGGACCGGTTCTCCCTTGGGGAGTCTGGCCTGTGCCCCGCCTGGGAGGCTAAGAGCCTTGCTTCGCCTGCAAAGCCCCCACCCTGCCACAAGGCGGCAGACTTGGACCCAGCCGCTTCAACCCTCCAGTCTCTGCGGAACCACCCAAAAATGGAGTGTGACCGCTGCGACCTCAGTCCCCCAGAGCTCCAACCCCCACCTCTGTGAGGGAATCGGCGACCTCCTGTCCTTGGCGTCCGCAAAAGGCATTCACCTGCGGTGAACCTGGGCCTCGGGCGAACACGGTCAGGCCCCATGGTAGGAGCCCGGGGAGGCAATGGCAGCCTCTGCGGCCAGGCCTCGGACTCTCCCCGGGGCTCTCTCGGGTCCCAGGCGCCCTCTCTCGCCCGGGGAGTGCCCACGCCGTCCCCTGACCCCCGCAGGACGCCTGCATCCCGCCATAAGCGGCCCACCTCGTCCATGGAGCTGGGACACATGGGGCCGGGGTGCGAGCAAACTGGCCTACGTGGCTGCAAACCCGCAGACCCCTCCGTCCCGTCCCCACCACTGCGAAGATCCCCCTGTTCTTCCATCCGTAAAGGGGTCCCCCTTTACGGATGGAAGAACAGGGGGGAGGCCCCCAGGAGATGGCTTTTGTCCGAGCCGCAGCTGGGTGGTTTCGGGCCAAGAGGCGGGGCCGCGCAGGCCAAGCAGGCCCCACCCCAAGAGCATCCCTCCGGGCAACGTGCCCCCCCCTTGAGATATCAGGCCAGGTCCACAGGGTCCCTGGGCTGGTGTCAGAGTTAACGGAGGCCCTCCCTGCCACCCAGAGGACCGCGCGTTTTCCCGTGGACCACACTTGCCAGCCCGTCTCCCACCCCGCCAGAGGCAGAGTGCCAGGGAAGAGCTAGGGACCTGGGGCCGGGAAGAGGGGCCGGCCAGGGTTCCCGGCCAGGTGGGGCGGGCCCGGGCGGGCGGGACCCACGCCCAGGGACCGGGTCTCCCTGGGGGTCTCGGGCCTGAGACCTGCCTGGGGGGCTAATAGTCTCTCTTGGCTCAAACGGCCCCACCCTGCCCCGAGGCGGAAAACTTGGCCCGAGACGCTTCTACTCTCTAAAGTCTGGGCTGAACTTTGCGAGAAGGGACTGTGTGCGCTGCGACCTGGGTCCCACAGAGCTCGAACCCCCCCTGCCCGTGAAGGGATCCGCGGCCTGTGGTCCCTGGTGTCCGCAAAAGGCATTCACCTGCGGAGAACCTGGGCCCAGGTGAGCGGGACCAGGCCCCACGGCAGGAGCCTGGGGAGGCCACTGGAGCCCCGGGGGCCAGGGCTGGGCATTTTCCCGGGTGCTCTCTCGGGTCCCAGGCGCCCTCTCTCGCCCGGGGAGTGCCCACGCCGTCCCCTGAGCCCCGCAGGACGCCTGCATCCCGCAATAAGCGGCCCACCTCGTCCATGGAGCTGGAACACATGGGGCCGGGGTGCCAGCAACTGGCCTACGTGGCTGCAAACCCGCAGACCCCTCCGTCCCGTCCCCACCACTGCGAAGATCCCCCTGTTCTTCCATCCGTAAAGGGGTCCCCCTTTACGGATGGAAGAACAGGGGGGAGGCCCCCAGGAGATGGCTTTTGTCCGAGCCGCGGCTGGGTGGTTTCGGGCCAAGAGGCAGGGCCGCGCAGGCGCAAGCAGGCCCCACCCCAAGAGCATCCCTCCGGGCAACGTGCCCCCCCCTTGAGATATCAGGCCAGGTCCACAGGGTCCCTGGGCTGGTGTCAGAGTTAACGGAGGCCCTCCCTGCCACCCAGAGGACCACGCGTTTTCCCGTGGACCAAACTTCCCAGCAGCTCTCCCACCCCCGCAGAGGCAGAGTGCCAGGAAAGAACTAGGGACCTGGTGCCTGGAAGAGGGGCCGGCCACGGTTCCGCGCCAGGTGGAGCGGTTCCGGGCGGGCGGGCGGGACCCTCGACCAAGGACCGGTTCTCCCTTGGGGAGTCTGGCCTGTGCCCCGCCTGGGAGGCTAAGAGCCTTGCTTCGCCTGCAAAGCCCCCACCCTGCCACAAGGCGGCAGACTTGGACCCAGCCGCTTCAACCCTCCAGTCTCTGCGGAACCACCCAAAAATGGAGTGTGACCGCTGCGACCTCAGTCCCCAAGAGCTCCAACCCCCACCTCTGTGAGGGAATCGGCGACCTCCTGTCCTTGGCGTCCGCAAAAGGCATTCACCTGCGGTGAACCTGGGCCTCGGGCGAACACGGTCAGGCCCCATGGTAGGAGCCCGGGGAGGCAATGGCAGCCTCTGCGGCCAGGCCTCGGACTCTCCCCGGGGCTCTCTCGGGTCCCAGGCGCCCTCTCTCGCCCGGGGAGTGCCCACGCCGTCCCCTGACCCCCGCAGGACGCCTGCATCCCGCCATAAGCGGCCCACCTCGTCCATGGAGCTGGGACACATGGGGCCGGGGTGCCAGCAACTGGCCTACGTGGCTGCAAACCCGCAGACCCCTCCGTCCCGTCCCCACCACTGCGAAGATCCCCCTGTTCTTCCATCCGTAAAGGGGTCCCCCTTTACGGATGGAAGAACAGGGGGGAGGCCCCCAGGGGATGGCTTTTGTCCGAGCCGCGGCTGGGTGGTTTCGGGCCAAGAGGCGGGGCCGCGCAGGCGCAAGCAGGCCCCACCCCAAGAGCATCCCTCCTGGCAACGTGCCCCCCCCTTGAGATATCAGGCCAGGTCCACAGGGTCCCTGGGCTGGTGTCAGAGTTAACGGAGGCCCTCCCTGCCACCCAGAGGACCGCGCGTTTTCCCGTGGACCACACTTGCCAGCCCGTCTCCCACCCCGCCAGAGGCAGAGTGCCAGGGAAGAGCTAGGGACCTGGGGCCGGGAAGAGGGGCCGGCCAGGGTTCCGGGCCAGGTGGGGCGGGCCCGGGCGGGCGGGACCCACGCCCAGGGACCGGGTCTCCCTGGGGGTCTCGGGCCTGAGACCTGCCTGGGGGGCTAAGAGTCTCTCTTGGCTCAAACGGCCCCACCATGCCCCGAGGCGGAAAACTTGGACCGAGACGCTTCTACTCTCTAAAGTCTGGGCTGAACTTTGCGAGAAGGGACTGTGTGCGCTGCGACCTGGGTCCCACAGAGCTCGAACCCCCCCTGCCCGTGAAGGGATCCGCGGCCTGTGGTCCCTGGTGTCCGCAAAAGGCATTCACCTGCGGAGAACCTGGGCCCAGGTGAGCGGGACCAGGCCCCACGGCAGGAGGCTGGGGAGGCCACTGGAGCCCCGGGGGCCAGGGCTGGGCATTTTCCCGGGTGCTCTCTCGGGTCCCAGGCGCCCTCTCTCGCCCGGGGAGTGCCCACGCCGTCCCCTGACCCCAGCAGGACGCCTGCAACGGGCCATAAGCGGCCCACCTCGTCCATGGAGCTGGAACACATGGGGCCGGGGTGCGAGCAACTGGCCTACGTGGCTGCAAACCCGCAGACCCCTCCGTCCCGTCCCCACCACTGCGAAGATCCCCCTGTTCTTCCATCCGTAAAGGGGTCCCCCTTTACGGATGGAAGAACAGGGGGGAGGCCCCCAGGAGATGGCTTTTGTCCGAGCCGCGGCTGGGTGGTTTCGGGCCAAGAGGCGGGGCCGCGCAGGCGCAAGCAGGCCCCACCCCAAGAGCATCCCTCCGGGCAACGTGCCCCCCCGTTGAGATATCAGGCCAGGTCCACAGGGTCCCTGGGCTGGTGTCAGAGTTAACGGAGGCCCTCCCTGCCACCCAGAGGACCGCGCGTTTTCCCGTGGACCACACTTCCCAGCAGCTCTCCCACCCCCGCAGAGGCAGAGTGCCAGGAAAGAACTAGGGACCTGGTGCCTGGAAGAGGGGCCGGCCACGGTTCCGCGCCAGGTGGAGCGGTTCCGGGCGGGCGGGCGGGACCCTCGACCAAGGACCGGTTCTCCCTTGGGGAGTCTGGCCTGTGCCCCGCCTGGGAGGCTAAGAGCCTTGCTTCGCCTGCAAAGCCCCCACCCTGCCACAAGGCGGCAGACTTGGACCCAGCCGCTTCAACCCTCCAGTCTCTGCGGAACCACCCAAAAATGGAGTGTGACCGCTGCGACCTCAGTCCCCCAGAGCTCCAACCCCCACCTCTGTGAGGGAATCGGCGACCTCCTGTCCTTGGCGTCCGCAAAAGGCATTCACCTGCGGTGAACCTGGGCCTCGGGCGAACACGGTCAGGCCCCATGGTAGGAGCCCGGGGAGGCAATGGCAGCCTCTGCGGCCAGGCCTCGGACTCTCCCCGGGGCTCTCTCGGGTCCCAGGCGCCCTCTCTCGCCCGGGGAGTGCCCACGCCGTCCCCTGACCCCCGCAGGACGCCTGCATCCCGCCATAAGCGGCCCACCTCGTCCATGGAGCTGGGACACATGGGGCCGGGGTGCCAGCAACTGGCCTACGTGGCTGCAAACCCGCAGACCCCTCCGTCCCGTCCCCACCACTGCGAAGATCCCCCTGTTCTTCCATCCGTAAAGGGGTCCCCCTTTACGGATGGAAGAACAGGGGGGAGGCCCCCAGGGGATGGCTTTTGTCCGAGCCGCGGCTGGGTGGTTTCGGGCCAAGAGGCGGGGCCGCGCAGGCGCAAGCAGGCCCCACCCCAAGAGCATCCCTCCGGGCAACGTGCCCCCCCCTTGAGATATCAGGCCAGGTCCACAGGGTCCCTGGGCTGGTGTCAGAGTTAACGGAGGCCCTCCCTGCCACCCAGAGGACCGCGCGTTTTCCCGTGGACCACACTTCCCAGCAGCTCTCCCACCCCCGCAGAGGCAGAGTGCCAGGGAAGAGCTAGGGACCTGGGGCCGGGAAGAGGGGCCGGCCACGGTTCCGCGCCAGGTGGAGCGGTTCCGGGCGGGCGGGCGGGACCCTCGACCAAGGACCGGTTCTCCCTTGGGGATTCTGGCCTGTGCCCCGCCTGGGAGGCTAAGAGCCTTGCTTCGCCTGCAAAGCCCCCACCCTGCCACAAGGCGGCAGACTTGGACCCAGCCGCTTCAACCCTCCAGTCTCTGCTGAACCACCCAAAAATGGAGTGTGACCGCTGCGACCTCAGTCCCCCAGAGCTCCAACCCCCACCTCTGTGAGGGAATCGGCGACCTCCTGTCCTTGGCGTCCGCAAAAGGCATTCACCTGCGGTGAACCTGGGCCTCGGGCGAACACGGTCAGGCCCCATGGTAGGAGCCCGGGGAGGCAATGGCAGCCTCTGCGGCCAGAACTCGGACTCTCCCCGGGGCTCTCTCGGGTCCCAGGCGCCTTCGCTCGCCCGGGGAGTGCCCACGCCGTCCCCTGACCCCCGCAGGACGCCTGCATCCCGCCATAAGCGGCCCACCTCGTCCATGGAGCTGGGACACATGGGGCCGGGGTGCCAGCAACTGGCCTACATGGCTGCAAACCCGCAGACCCCTCCGTCCCGTCCCCACCACTGCGAAGATCCCCCTGTTCTTCCATCCGTAAAGGGGTCCCCCTTTACGGATGGAAGAACAGGGGGGAGGCCCCCAGGAGATGGCTTTTGTCCGAGCCGCGGCTGGGTGGTTTCGGGCCAAGAGGCGGGGCCGCGCAGGCGCAAGCAGGCCCCACCCCAAGAGCATCCCTCCTGGCAACGTGCCCCCCCCTTGAGATATCAGGCCAGGTCCACAGGGTCCCTGGGCTGGTGTCAGAGTTAACGGAGGCCCTCCCTGCCACCCAGAGGACCGCGCGTTTTCCCGTGGACCACACTTGCCAGCCCGTCTCCCACCCCGCCAGAGGCAGAGTGCCAGGGAAGAGCTAGGGACCTGGGGCCGGGAAGAGGGGCCGGCCACGGTTCCGGGCCAGGTGGGGCGGGCCCGGGCGGGCGGGACCCACGCCCAGGGACCGGGTCTCCCTGGGGGTCTCGGGCCTGAGACCTGCATGGGGGGCTAAGAGTCTCTCTTGGCTCAAACGGCCCCACCCTGCCCCGAGGCGGAAAACTTGGACCGAGACGCTTCTACTCTCTAAAGTCTGGGCTGAACTTTGCGAGAAGGGACTGTGTGCGCTGCGACCTGGGTCCCACAGAGCTCGAACCCCCCCTGCCCGTGAAGGGATCCGCGGCCTGTGGTCCCTGGTGTCCGCAAAAGGCATTCACCTGCGGAGAACCTGGGCCCAGGTGAGCGGGACCAGGCCCCACGGCAGGAGCCTGGGGAGGCCACTGGAGCCCCGGGGGCCAGGGCTGGGCATTTTCCCGGGTGCTCTCTCGGGTCCCAGGCGCCCTCTCTCGCCCGGGGAGTGCCCACGCCGTCCCCTGACCCCGCAGGACGCCTGCATCCCGCCATAAGCGGCCCACCTCGTCCATGGAGCTGGAACACATGGGGCCGGGGTGCCAGCAACTGGCCTACGTGGCTGCAAACCCGCAGACCCCTCCGTCCCGTCCCCACCACTGCGAAGATCCCCCTGTTCTTCCATCCGTAAAGGGGTCCCCCTTTACGGATGGAAGAACAGGGGGGAGGCCCCCAGGAGATGGCTTTTGTCCGAGCCGCGGCTGGGTGTTTTCGGGCCAAGAGGCGGGGCCGCGCAGGCGCAAGCAGGCCCCACCCCAAGAGCATCCCTCCGGGCAACGTGCCCCCCCCTTGAGATATCAGGCCAGGTCCACAGGGTCCCTGGGCTGGTGTCAGAGTTAGGGAGGCCCTCCCTGCCACCCAGAGGACCGCGCGTTTTCCCGTGGACCACACTTCCCAGCAGCTCTCCCACCCCCGCAGAGGCAGAGTGCCAGGAAAGAACTAGGGACCTGGTGCCTGGAAGAGGAGCCGGCCACGGTTCCGCGCCAGGTGGAGCGGTTCCGGGCGGGCGGGCGGGACCCTCGACCAAGGACCGGTTCTCCCTTGGGGAGTCTGGCCTGTGCCCTGCCTGGGAGGCTAAGAGCCTTGCTTCGCCTGCAAAGCCCCCACCCTGCCACAAGGCGGCAGACTTGGACCCAGCCGCTTCAACCCTCCAGTCTCTGCTGAACCACCCAAAAATGGAGTGTGACCGCTGCGACCTCAGTCCCCCAGAGCTCCAACCCCCACCTCTGTGAGGGAATCGGCGACCTCCTGTCCTTGGCGTCCGCAAAAGGCATTCACCTGCGGTGAACCTGGGCCTCGGGCGAACACGGTCAGGCCCCATGGTAGGAGCCCGGGGAGGCAATGGCAGCCTCTGCGGCCAGAACTCGGACTCTCCCCGGGGCTCTCACGGGTCCCAGGCGCCTTCGCTCGCCCGGGGAGTGCCCACGCCGTCCCCTGACCCCCGCAGGACGCCTGCATCCCGCCATAAGCGGCCCACCTCGTCCATGGAGCTGGGACACATGGGGCCGGGGTGCCAGCAACTGGCCTACGTGGCTGCAAACCCGCAGACCCCTCCGTCCCGTCCCCACCACTGCGAAGATCCCCCTGTTCTGCCATCCGTAAAGGGGTCCCCCTTTACGGATGGAAGAACAGGGGGGAGGCCCCCAGGAGATGGCTTTTGTCCGAGCCGCGGCTTGGTGGTTTCGGGCCAAGAGGCGGGGCCGCGCAGGCGCAAGCAGGCCCCACCCCAAGAGCATCCCTCCGGGCAACGTGCCCCCCCCTTGAGATATCAGGCCAGGTCCACAGGGTCCCTGGGCTGGTGTCAGAGTTAACGGAGGCCCTCTCTGCCACCCAGAGGACCGCGCGTTTTCCCGTGGACCACACTTGCCAGCCCGTCTCCCACCCCGCCAGAGGCAGAGTGCCAGGGAAGAGCTAGGGACCTGGGGCCGGGAAGAGGGGCCGGCCACGGTTCCGGGCCAGGTGGGGCGGGCCCGGGCGGGCGGGACCCACGCCCAGGGACCGGGTCTCCCTGGGGGTCTCGGGCCTGAGACCTGCCTGGGGGGCTAAGAGTCTCTCTTGGCTCAAACGGCCCCACCCTGCCCCGAGGCGGAAAACTTGGACCGAGACGCTTCTACTCTCTAAAGTCTGGGCTGAACTTTGCGAGAAGGGACTGTGTCTGCTGCGACCTGGGTCCCACAGAGCTCGAACCCCCCCTGCCCGTGAAGGGATCCGCGGCCTGTGGTCCCTGGTGTCTGCAAAAGGCATTCACCTGCGGAGAACCTGGGCCCAATGAGCGGGACCAGGCCCCACGGCAGGAGCCTGGGGAGGCCACTGGAGCCCCGGGGGCCAGGGCTGGGCATTTTCCCGGGTGCTCTCTCGGGTCCCAGGCGCCCTCTCTCGCCCGGGGAGTGCCCACGCCGTCCCCTGACCCCTGCAGGACGCCTGAATCCCGCCATAAGCGGCCCACCTCGTCCATGGAGCTGGAACACATGGGGCCGGGGTGCCAGCAACAGGCCTACGTGGCTGCAAAACCGCAGACCCCTCCGTCCCGTCCCCACCACTGCGAAGATCCCCCTGTTCTTCCATCCGTAAAGGGGTCCCCCTTTACGGATGGAAGAACAGGGGGGAGGCCCCCAGGAGATGGCTTTTGTCCGAGCCGCGGCTGGGTGTTTTCGGGCCAAGAGGCGGGGCCTCGCAGGCGCAAGCAGGCCCCACCCCAAGAGCATCCCTCCGGGCAACGTGCCCCCCCCTTGAGATATCAGGCCAGGTCCACAGGGTCCCTGGGCTGGTGTCAGAGTTAACGGAGGCCCTCCCTGCCACCCAGAGGACCGCGCGTTATCCCGTGGACCACACTTCCCAGCAGCTCTCCCACCCCCGCAGAGGCAGAGTGCCAGGGAAGAGCTAGGGACCTGGGGCCGGGAAGAGGGGCCGGCCACGGTTCCGCGCCAGGTAGAGCGGTTCCGGGCGGGCGGGCGGGACCCTCGACCAAGGACCGGTTCTCCCTTGGGGAGTCTGGCCTGTGCCCCGCCTGGGAGGCTAAGAGCCTTGCTTCGCCTGCAAAGCCCCCACCCTGCCACAAGGCGGCAGACTTGGACCCAGCCGCTTCAACCCTCCAGTCTCTGCGGAACCACCCAAAATGGAGTGTGACCGCTGCGACCTCAGTCCCCCAGAGCTCCAACCCCCACCTCTGTGAGGGAATCGGCGACCTCCTGTCCTTGGCGTCCGCAAAATGCATTCACCTGCGGTGAACCTGGGCCTCGGGCGAACACGGTCAGGCCCCATGGTAGGAGACCGGGGAGGCAATGGCAGCCTCTGCGGCCAGGCCTCGGACTCTCCCCGGGGCTCTCTCGGGTCCCAGGCGCCCTCTCTCGCCCGGGGAGTGCCCACGCCGTCCCCTGACCCCCGCAGGACGCCTGCATCCCGCCATAAGCGGCCCACCTCGTCCATGGAGCTGGGACACATGGGGCCGGGGTGCCAGCAACTGGCCTACGTGGCTGCAAACCCGCAGACCCCTCCGTCCCGTCCCCACCACTGCGAAGATCCCCCTGTTCTTCCATCCGTAAAGGGGTCCCCCTTTACGGATGGAAGAACAGGGGGGAGGCCCCCAGGAGATGGCTTTTGTCCGAGCCGCGGCTGGGTGGTTTCGGGCCAAGAGGCGGGGCCGCGCAGGCGCAAGCAGGCCCCACCCCAAGAGCATCCCTCCTGGCAACGTGCCCCCCCCTTGAGATATCAGGCCAGGTCCACAGGGTCCCTGGGCTGGTGTCAGAGTTAACGGAGGCCCTCCCTGCCACCCAGAGGACCGCGCGTTTTCCCGTGGACCACACTTGCCAGCCCGTCTCCCACCCCGCCAGAGGCAGAGTGCCAGGGAAGAGCTAGGGACCTGGGGCCGGGAAGAGGGGCCGGCCAGGGTTCCGGGCCAGGTGGGGCGGGCCCGGGCGGGCGGGACCCACGCCCAGGGACCGGGTCTCCCTGGGGGTCTCGGGCCTGAGACCTGCCTGGGGGGCTAAGAGTCTCTCTTGGCTCAAACGGCCCCACCATGCCCCGAGGCGGAAAACTTGGACCGAGACGCTTCTACTCTCTAAAGTCTGGGCTGAACTTTGCGAGAAGGGACTGTGTGCGCTGCGACCTGGGTCCCACAGAGCTCGAACCCCCCCTGCCCGTGAAGGGATCCGCGGCCTGTGGTCCCTGGTGTCCGCAAAAGGCATTCACCTGCGGAGAACCTGGGCCCAGGTGAGCGGGACCAGGCCCCACGGCAGGAGGCTGGGGAGGCCACTGGAGCCCCGGGGGCCAGGGCTGGGCATTTTCCCGGGTGCTCTCTCGGGTCCCAGGCGCCCTCTCTCGCCCGGGGAGTGCCCACGCCGTCCCCTGACCCCCGCAGGACGCCTGCAACGGGCCATAAGCGGCCCACCTCGTCCATGGAGCTGGAACACATGGGGCCGGGGTGCGAGCAACTGGCCTACGTGGCTGCAAACCCGCAGACCCCTCCGTCCCGTCCCCACCACTGCGAAGATCCCCCTGTTCTTCCATCCGTAAAGGGGTCCCCCTTTACGGATGGAAGAACAGGGGGGAGGCCCCCAGGAGATGGCTTTTGTCCGAGCCGCGGCTGGGTGGTTTCGGGCCAAGAGGCGGGGCCGCGCAGGCGCAAGCAGTCCCCACCCCAAGAGCATCCCTCCGGGCAACGTGCCCCCCCCTTGAGATATCAGGCCAGGTCCACAGGGTCCCTGGGCTGGTGTCAGAGTTAACGGAGGCCCTCCCTGCCACCCAGAGGACCGCGCGTTTTCCCGTGGACCACACTTCCCAGCAGCTCTCCCACCCCCGCAGAGGCAGAGTGCCAGGGAAGAGCTAGGGACCTGGGGCCGGGAAGAGGGGCCGGGCACGGTTCCGCGCCAGGTGGAGCGGTTCCGGGCGGGCGGGCGGGACCCTCGACCAAGGACCGGTTCTCCCTTGGGGAGTCTGGCCTGTGCCCCGCCTGGGAGGCTAAGAGCCTTGCTTCGCCTGCAAAGCCCCCACCCTGCCACAAGGCGGCAGACTTGGACCCAGCCGCTTCAACCCTCCAGTCTCTGCGGAACCACCCAAAAATGGAGTGTGACCGCTGCGACCTCAGTCCCCCAGAGCTCCAACCCCCACCTCTGTGAGGGAATCGGCGACCTCCTGTCCTTGGCGTCCGCAAAAGGCATTCACCTGCGGTGAACCTGGGCCTCGGGCGAACACGGTCAGGCCCCATGGTAGGAGCCCGGGGAGGCAATGGCAGCCTCTGCGGCCAGGCCTCGGACTCTCCCCGGGGCTCTCTCGGGTCCCAGGCGCCCTCTCTCGCCCGGGGAGTGCCCACGCCGTCCCCTGACCCCCGCAGGACGCCTGCATCCCGCCATAAGCGGCCCACCTCGTCCATGGAGCTGGGACACATGGGGCCGGGGTGCCAGCAACTGGCCTACGTGGCTGCAAACCCGCAGACCCCTCCGTCCCGTCCCCACCACTGCGAAGATCCCCCTGTTCTTCCATCCGTAAAGGGGTCCCCCTTTACGGATGGAAGAACAGGGGGGAGGCCCCCAGGAGATGGCTTTTGTCCGAGCCGCGGCTGGGTGGTTTCGGGCCAAGAGGCGGGGCCGCGCAGGCGCAAGCAGGCCCCACCCCAAGAGCATCCCTCCGGGCAACGTGCCCCCCCCTTGAGATATCAGGCCAGGTCCACAGGGTCCCTGGGCTGGTGTCAGAGTTAACGGAGGCCCTCCCTGCCACCCAGAGGACCGCGCGTTTTCCCGTGGACCACACTTGCCAGCCCGTCTCCCACCCCGCCAGAGGCAGAGTGCCAGGGAAGAGCTAGGGACCTGGGGCCGGGAAGAGGGGCCGGCCAGGGTTCCGGGCCAGGTGGGGCGGGCCCGGGCGGGCGGGACCCACACCCAGGGACCGGGTCTCCCTGGGGGTCTCGGGCCTGAGACCTGCCTGGGGGGCTAAGAGTCTCTCTTGGCTCAAACGGCCCCACCATGCCCCGAGGCGGAAAACTTGGACCGAGACGCTTCTACTCTCTAAAGTCTGGGCTGAACTTTGCGAGAAGGGACTGTGTGCGCTGCGACCTGGGTCCCACAGAGCTCGAACCCCCCCTGCCCGTGAAGGGATCCGCGGCCTGTGGTCCCTGGTGTCCGCAAAAGGCATTCACCTGCGGAGAACCTGGGCCCAGGTGAGCGGGACCAGGCCCCACGGCAGGAGGCTGGGGAGGCCACTGGAGCCCCGGGGGCCAGGGCTGGGCATTTTCCCGGGTGCTCTCTCGGGTCCCAGGCGCCCTCTCTCGCCCGGGGAGTGACCACGCCGTCCCCTGACCCCCGCAGGACGCCTGCAACGGGCCATAAGCGGCCCACCTCGTCCATGGAGCTGGAACACATGGGGCCGGGGTGCGAGCAACTGGCCTACGTGGCTGCAAACCCGCAGACCCCTCCGTCCCGTCCCCACCACTGCGAAGATCCCCCTGTTCTTCCATCCGTAAAGGGGTCCCCCTTTACGGATGGAAGAACAGGGGGGAGGCCCCCAGGAGATGGCTTTTGTCCGAGCCGCGGCTGGGTGGTTTCGGGCCAAGAGGCGGGGCCGCGCAGGCGCAAGCAGTCCCCACCCCAAGAGCATCCCTCCGGGCAACGTGCCCCCCCCTTGAGATATCAGGCCAGGTCCACAGGGTCCCTGGGCTGGTGTCAGAGTTAACGGAGGCCCTCCCTGCCACCCAGAGGACCGCGCGTTTTCCCGTGGACCACACTTCCCAGCAGCTCTCCCACCCCCGCAGAGGCAGAGTGCCAGGGAAGAGCTAGGGACCTGGGGCCGGGAAGAGGGGCCGGCCACGGTTCCGCGCCAGGTGGAGCGGTTCCGGGCGGGCGGGCGGGACCCTCGACCAAGGACCGGTTCTCCCTTGGGGAGTCTGGCCTGTGCCCCGCCTGGGAGGCTAAGAGCCTTGCTTCGCCTGCAAAGCCCCCACCCTGCCACAAGGCGGCAGACTTGGACCCAGCCGCTTCAACCCTCCAGTCTCTGCGGAACCACCCAAAAATGGAGTGTGACCGCTGCGACCTCAGTCCCCCAGAGCTCCAACCCCCACCTCTGTGAGGGAATCGGCGACCTCCTGTCCTTGGCGTCCGCAAAAGGCATTCACCTGCGGTGAACCTGGGCCTCGGGCGAACACGGTCAGGCCCCATGGTAGGAGCCCGGGGAGGCAATGGCAGCCTCTGCGGCCAGGCCTCGGACTCTCCCCGGGGCTCTCTCGGGTCCCAGGCGCCCTCTCTCGCCCGGGGAGTGCCCACGCCGTCCCCTGACCCCCGCAGGACGCCTGCATCCCGCCATAAGCGGCCCACCTCGTCCATGGAGCTGGGACACATGGGGCCGGGGTGCCAGCAACTGGCCTACGTGGCTGCAAACCCGCAGACCCCTCCGTCCCGTCCCCACCACTGCGAAGATCCCCCTGTTCTTCCATCCGTAAAGGGGTCCCCCTTTACGGATGGAAGAACAGGGGGGAGGCCCCCAGGAGATGGCTTTTGTCCGAGCCGCGGCTGGGTGGTTTCGGGCCAAGAGGCGGGGCCGCGCAGGCGCAAGCAGGCCCCACCCCAAGAGCATCCCTCCGGGCAACGTGCCCCCCCCTTGAGATATCAGGCCAGGTCCACAGGGTCCCTGGGCTGGTGTCAGAGTTAACGGAGGCCCTCCCTGCCACCCAGAGGACCGCGTGTTTTCCCGTGGACCACACTTCCCAGCAGCTCTCCCACCCCCGCAGAGGCAGAGTGCCAGGGAAGAGCTAGGGACCTGGGGCCGGGAAGAGGGGCCGGCCACGGTTCCGCGCCAGGTGGAGCGGTTCCGGGCGGGCGGGCGGGACCCTCGACCAAGGACCGGTTCTCCCTTGGGGATTCTGGCCTGTGCCCCGCCTGGGAGGCTAAGAGCCTTGCTTCGCCTGCAAAGCCCCCACCCTGCCACAAGGCGGCAGACTTGGACCCAGCTGCTTCAACCCTCCAGTCTCTGCTGAACCACCCAAAAATGGAGTGTGACCGCTGCGACCTCAGTCCCCCAGAGCTCCAACCCCCACCTCTGTGAGGGAATCGGCGACCTCCTGTCCTTGGCGTCCGCAAAAGGCATTCACCTGCGGTGAACCTGGGCCTCGGGCGAACACGGTCAGGCCCCATGGTAGGAGCCCGGGGAGGCAATGGCAGCCTCTGCGGCCAGAACTCGGACTCTCCCCGGGGCTCTCTCGGGTCCCAGGCGCCTTCGCTCGCCCGGGGAGTGCCCACGCCGTCCCCTGACCCCCGCAGGACGCCTGCATCCCGCCATAAGCGGCCCACCTCGTCCATGGAGCTGGGACACATGGGGCCGGGGTGCCAGCAACTGGCCTACATGGCTGCAAACCCGCAGACCCCTCCGTCCCGTCCCCACCACTGCGAAGATCCCCCTGTTCTTCCATCCGTAAAGGGGTCCCCCTTTACGGATGGAAGAACAGGGGGGAGGCCCCCAGGAGATGGCTTTTGTCCGAGCCGCGGCTGGGTGGTTTCGGGCCAAGAGGCGGGGCCGCGCAGGCGCAAGCAGGCCCCACCCCAAGAGCATCCCTCCGGGCAACGTGCCCCCCCCTTGAGATATCAGGCCAGGTCCACAGGGTCCCTGGGCTGGTGTCAGAGTTAACGGAGGCCCTCCCTGCCACCCAGAGGACCGCGCGTTTTCCCGTGGACCACACTTGCCAGCCCGTCTCCCACCCCGCCAGAGGCAGAGTGCCAGGGAAGAGCTAGGGACCTGGGGCCGGGAAGAGGGGCCGGCCACGGTTCCGGGCCAGGTGGGGCGGGCCCGGGCGGGCGGGACCCACGCCCAGGGACCGGGTCTCCCTGGGGGTCTCGGGCCTGAGACCTGCCTGGGGGGCTAAGAGTCTCTCTTGGCTCAAACGGCCCCACCCTGCCCCGAGGCGGAAAACTTGGACCGAGACGCTTCTACTCTCTAAAGTCTGGGCTGAACTTTGCGAGAAGGGACTGTGTGCGCTGCGACCTGGGTCCCACAGAGCTCGAACCCCCCCTGCCCGTGAAGGGATCCGCGGCCTGTGGTCCCTGGTGTCCGCAAAAGGCATTCACCTGCGGAGAACCTGGGCCCAGGTGAGCGGGACCAGGCCCCACGGCAGGAGCCTGGGGAGGCCACTGGAGCCCCGGGGGCCAGGGCTGGGCATTTTCCCGGGTGCTCTCTCGGGTCCCAGGCGCCCTCTCTCGCCCGGGGAGTGCCCACGCCGTCCCCTGACCCCCGCAGGACGCCTGCATCCCGCCATAAGCGGCCCACCTCGTCCATGGAGCTGGAACACATGGGGCCGGGGTGCCAGCAACTGGCCTACGTGGCTGCAAACCCGCAGACCCCTCCGTCCCGTCCCCACCACTGCGAAGATCCCCCTGTTCTTCCATCCGTAAAGGGGTCCCCCTTTACGGATGGAAGAACAGGGGGGAGGCCCCCAGGAGATGGCTTTTGTCCGAGCCGCGGCTGGGTGTTTTCGGGCCAAGAGGCGGGGCCGCGCAGGCGCAAGCAGGCCCCACCCCAAGAGCATCCCTCCGGGCAACGTGCCCCCCCCTTGAGATATCAGGCCAGGTCCACAGGGTCCCTGGGCTGGTGTCAGAGTTAAGGGAGGCCCTCCCTGCCACCCAGAGGACCGCGCGTTTTCCCGTGGACCACACTTCCCAGCAGCTCTCCCACCCCCGCAGAGGCAGAGTGCCAGGAAAGAACTAGGGACCTGGTGCCTGGAAGAGGAGCCGGCCACGGTTCCGCGCCAGGTGGAGCGGTTCCGGGCGGGCGGGCGGGACCCTCGACCAAGGACCGGTTCTCCCTTGGGGAGTCTGGCCTGTGCCCTGCCTGGGAGGCTAAGAGCCTTGCTTCGCCTGCAAAGCCCCCACCCTGCCACAAGGCGGCAGACTTGGACCCAGCCGCTTCAACCCTCCAGTCTCTGCTGAACCACCCAAAAATGGAGTGTGACCGCTGCGACCTCAGTCCCCCAGAGCTCCAACCCCCACCTCTGTGAGGGAATCGGCGACCTCCTGTCCTTGGCGTCCGCAAAAGGCATTCACCTGCGGTGAACCTGGGCCTCGGGCGAACACGGTCAGGCCCCATGGTAGGAGCCCGGGGAGGCAATGGCAGCCTCTGCGGCCAGAACTCGGACTCTCCCCGGGGCTCTCTCGGGTCCCAGGCGCCTTCGCTCGCCCCGGGAGTGCCCACGCCGTCCCCTGACCCCCGCAGGACGCCTGCATCCCGCCATAAGCGGCCCACCTCGTCCATGGAGCTGGGACACATGGGGCCGGGGTGCCAGCAACTGGCCTACGTGGCTGCAAACCCGCAGACCCCTCCGTCCCGTCCCCACCACTGCGAAGATCCCCCTGTTCTTCCATCCGTAAAGGGGTCCCCCTTTACGGATGGAAGAACAGGGGGGAGGCCCCCAGGAGATGGCTTTTGTCCGAGCCGCGGCTGGGTGGTTTCGGGCCAAGAGGCGGGGCCGCGCAGGCGCAAGCAGGCCCCACCCCAAGAGCATCCCTCCGGGCAACGTGCCCCCCCCTTGAGATATCAGGCCAGGTCCACAGGGTCCCTGGGCTGGTGTCAGAGTTAACGGAGGCCCTCCCTGCCACCCAGAGGACCGCGCGTTTTCCCGTGGACCACACTTGCCAGCCCGTCTCCCACCCCGCCAGAGGCAGAGTGCCAGGGAAGAGCTAGGGACCTGGGTCCGGGAAGAGGGGCCGGCCACGGTTCCGGGCCAGGTGGGGCGGGCCCGGGCGGGCGGGACCCACGCCCAGGGACCGGGTCTCCCTGGGGGTCTCGGGCCTGAGACCTGCCTGGGGGGCTAAGAGTCTCTCTTGGCTCAAACGGCCCCACCCTGCCCCGAGGCGGAAAACTTGGACCGAGACGCTTCTACTCTCTAAAGTCTGGGCTGAACTTTGCGAGAAGGGACTGTGTCTGCTGCGACCTGGGTCCCACAGAGCTCGAACCCCCCCTGCCCGTGAAGGGATCCGCGGCCTGTGGTCCCTGGTGTCTGCAAAAGGCATTCACCTGCGGAGAACCTGGGCCCAATGAGCGGGACCAGGCCCCACGGCAGGAGCCTGGGGAGGCCACTGGAGCCCCGGGGGCCAGGGCTGGGCATTTTCCCGGGTGCTCTCTCGGGTCCCAGGCGCCCTCTCTCGCCCGGGGAGTGCCCACGCCGTCCCCTGACCCCTGCAGGACGCCTGAATCCCGCCATAAGCGGCCCACCTCGTCCATGGAGCTGGAACACATGGGGCCGGGGTGCCAGCAACAGGCCTACGTGGCTGCAAAACCGCAGACCCCTCCGTCCCGTCCCCACCACTGCGAAGATCCCCCTGTTCTTCCATCCGTAAAGGGGTCCCCCTTTACGGATGGAAGAACAGGGGGGAGGCCCCCAGGAGATGGCTTTTGTCCGAGCCGCGGCTGGGTGGTTTCGGGCCAAGAGGCGGGGCCTCGCAGGCGCAAGCAGGCCCCACCCCAAGAGCATCCCTCCGGGCAACGTGCCCCCCCCTTGAGATATCAGGCCAGGTCCACAGGGTCCCTGGGCTGGTGTCAGAGTTAACGGAGGCCCTCCCTGCCACCCAGAGGACCGCGCGTTTTCCCGTGGACCACACTTCCCAGCAGCTCTCCCACCCCCGCAGAGGCAGAGTGCCAGGGAAGAGCTAGGGACCTGGGGCCGGGAAGAGGGGCCGGGCACGGTTCCGCGCCAGGTGGAGCGGTTCCGGGCGGGCGGGCGGGACCCTCGACCAAGGACCGGTTCTCCCTTGGGGAGTCTGGCCTGTGCCCCGCCTGGGAGGCTAAGAGCCTTGCTTCGCCTGCAAAGCCCCCACCCTGCCACAAGGCGGCAGACTTGGACCCAGCCGCTTCAACCCTCCAGTCTCTGCGGAACCACCCAAAAATGGAGTGTGACCGCTGCGACCTCAGTCCCCCAGAGCTCCAACCCCCACCTCTGTGAGGGAATCGGCGACCTCCTGTCCTTGGCGTCCGCAAAAGGCATTCACCTGCGGTGAACCTGGGCCTCGGGCGAACACGGTCAGGCCCCATGGTAGGAGCCCGGGGAGGCAATGGCAGCCTCTGCGGCCAGGCCTCGGACTCTCCCCGGGGCTCTCTCGGGTCCCAGGCGCCCTCTCTCGCCCGGGGAGTGCCCACGCCGTCCCCTGACCCCCGCAGGACGCCTGCATCCCGCCATAAGCGGCCCACCTCGTCCATGGAGCTGGGACACATGGGGCCGGGGTGCCAGCAACTGGCCTACGTGGCTGGAAACCCGCAGACCCCTCCGTCCCGTCCCCACCACTGCGAAGATCCCACTGTTCTTCCATCCGTAAAGGGGTCCCCCTTTACGGATGGAAGAACAGGGGGGAGGCCCCCAGGAGATGGCTTTTGTCCGAGCCGCGGCTGGGTGGTTTCGGGCCAAGAGGCGTGGCCGCGCAGGCGCAAGCAGTCCCCACCCCAAGAGCATCCCTCCGGGCAACGTGCCCCCCCCTTGAGATATCAGGCCAGGTCCACAGGGTCCCTGGGCTGGTGTCAGAGTTAACGGAGGCCCTCCCTGCCACCCAGAGGACCGCGCGTTTTCCCGTGGACCACACTTCCCAGCAGCTCTCCCACCCCCGCAGAGGCAGAGTGCCAGGGAAGAGCTAGGGACCTGGGGCCGGGAAGAGGGGCCGGCCACGGTTCCGCGCCAGGTGGAGCGGTTCCGGGCGGGCGGGCGGGACCCTCGACCAAGGACCGGTTCTCCCTTGGGGAGTCTAGCCTGTGCCCCGCCTGGGAGGCTAAGAGCCTTGCTTCGCCTGCAAAGCCCCCACCCTGCCACAAGGCGGCAGACTTGGACCCAGCCGCTTCAACCCTCCAGTCTCTGCGGAACCACCCAAAAATGGAGTGTGACCGCTGCGACCTCAGTCCCCCAGAGCTCCAACCCCCACCTCTGTGAGGGAATCGGCGACCTCCTGTCCTTGGCGTCCGCAAAAGGCATTCACCTGCGGTGAACCTGGGCCTCGGGCGAACACGGTCAGGCCCCATGGTAGGAGCCCGGGGAGGCAATGGCAGCCTCTGCGGCCAGGCCTCGGACTCTCCCCGGGGCTCTCTCGGGTCCCAGGCGCCCTCTCTCGCCCGGGGAGTGCCCACGCCGTCCCCTGACCCCCGCAGGACGCCTGCATCCCGCCATAAGCGGCCCACCTCGTCCATGGAGCTGGGACACATGGGGCCGGGGTGCCAGCAACTGGCCTACGTGGCTGCAAACCCGCAGACCCCTCCGTCCCGTCCCCACCACTGCGAAGATCCCCCTGTTCTTCCATCCGTAAAGGGGTCCCCCTTTACGGATGGAAGAACAGGGGGGAGGCCCCCAGGAGATGGCTTTTGTCCGAGCCGCGGCTGGGTGGTTTCGGGCCAAGAGGCGGGGCCGCGCAGGCGCAAGCAGGCCCCACCCCAAGAGCATCCCTCCGGGCAACGTGCCCCCCCCTTGAGATATCAGGCCAGGTCCACAGGGTCCCTGGGCTGGTGTCAGAGTTAACGGAGGCCCTCCCTGCCACCCAGAGGACCGCGCGTTTTCCCGTGGACCACACTTCCCAGCAGCTCTCCCACCCCCGCAGAGGCAGAGTGCCAGGGAAGAGCTAGGGACCTGGGGCCGGGAAGAGGGGCCGGCCACGGTTCCGCGCCAGGTGGAGCGGTTCCGGGCGGGCGGGCGGGACCCTCGACCAAGGACCGGTTCTCCCTTGGGGATTCTCGCCTGTGCCCCGCCTGGGAGGCTAAGAGCCTTGCTTCGCCTGCAAAGCCCCCACCCTGCCACAAGGCGGCAGACTTGGACCCAGCCGCTTCAACCCTCCAGTCTCTGCGGAACCACCCAAAAATGGAGTGTGACCGCTGCGACCTCAGTCCCCCAGAGCTCCAACCCCCACCTCTGTGAGGGAATCGGCGACCTCCTGTCCTTGGCGTCCGCAAAAGGCATTCACCTGCGGTGAACCTGGGCCTCGGGCGAACACGGTCAGGCCCCATGGTAGGAGCCCGGGGAGGCAATGGCAGCCTCTGCGGCCAGGCCTCGGACTCTCCCCGGGGCTCTCTCGGGTCCCAGGCGCCCTCTCTCGCCCGGGGAGTGCCCACGCCGTCCCCTGACCCCCGCAGGACGCCTGCATCCCGCCATAAGCGGCCCACCTCGTCCATGGAGCTGGGACACATGGGGCCGGGGTGCCAGCAACTGGCCTACGTGGCTGCAAACCCGCAGACCCCTCCGTCCCGTCCCCACCACTGCGAAGATCCCCCTGTTCTTCCATCCGTAAAGGGGTCCCCCTTTACGGATGGAAGAACAGGGGGGAGGCCCCCAGGGGATGGCTTTTGTCCGAGCCGCGGCTGGGTGGTTTCGCGCCAAGAGGCGGGGCCGCGCAGGCGCAAGCAGGCCCCACCCCAAGAGCATCCCTCCGGGCAACGTGCCCCCCCCTTGAGATATCAGGCCAGGTCCACAGGGTCCCTGGGCTGGTGTCAGAGTTAACGGAGGCCCTCCCTGCCACCCAGAGGACCGCGCGTTTTCCCGTGGACCACACTTGCCAGCCCGTCTCCCACCCCGCCAGAGGCAGAGTGCCAGGGAAGAGCTAGGGACCTGGGGCCGGGAAGAGGGGCCGGCCACGGTTCCGGGCCAGGTGGGGCGGGCCCGGGGGGGCGGGACCCACGCCCAGGGACCGGGTCTCCCTGGGGGTCTCGGGCCTGAGACCTGCCTGGGGGGCTAAGAGTCTCTCTTGGCTCAAACGGCCCCACCCTGCCCCGAGGCGGAAAACTTGGACCGAGACGCTTCTACTCTCTAAAGTCTGGGCTGAACTTTGCGAGAAGGGACTGTGTGCGCTGCGACCTGGGTCCCACAGAGCTCGAGCCCCCCCTGCCCGTGAAGGGATCCGCGGCCTGTGGTCCCTGGTGTCCGCAAGAGGCATTCACCTGCGGAGAACCTGGGCCCAGGTGAGCGGGACCAGGCCCCACGGCAGGAGCCTGGGGAGGCCACTGGAGCCCCGGGGGCCAGGGCTGGGCATTTTCCCGGGTGCTCTCTCGGGTCCCAGGCGCCCTCTCTCGCCCGGGGAGTGCCCACGCCGTCCCCTGAGCCCCGCAGGACGCCTGCATCCCGCCATAAGCGGCCCACCTCGTCCATGGAGCTGGAACACATGGGGCCGGGGTGCCAGCAACTGGCCTACGTGACTGCAAACCCGCAGACCCCTCCGTCCCGTCCCCACCACTGCGAAGATCCCCCTGTTCTTCCATACGTAAAGGGGTCCCCCTTTACGGATGGAAGAACAGGGGGGAGGCCCCCAGGAGATGGCTTTTGTCCGAGCCGCGGCTGGGTGTTTTCGGGCCAAGAGGCGGGGCCGCGCAGGCGCAAGCAGTCCCCACCCCAAGAGCATCCCTCCGGGCAACGTGCCCCCCCCTTGAGATATCAGGCCAGGTCCACAGGGTCCCTGGGCTGGTGTCAGAGTTAACGGAGGCCCTCCCTGCCACCCAGAGGACCGCGCGTTATCCCGTGGACCACACTTCCCAGCAGCTCTCCCACCCCCGCAGAGGCAGAGTGCCAGGGAAGAGCTAGGGACCTGGGGCCGGGAAGAGGGGCCGGCCACGGTTCCGCGCCAGGTAGAGCGGTTCCGGGCGGGCGGGCGGGACCCTCGACCAAGGACCGGTTCTCCCTTGGGGAGTCTGGCCTGTGCCCCGCCTGGGAGGCTAAGAGCCTTGCTTCGCCTGCAAAGCCCCCACCCTGCCACAAGGCGGCAGACTTGGACCCAGCCGCTTCAACCCTCCAGTCTCTGCGGAACCACCCAAAATGGAGTGTGACCGCTGCGACCTCAGTCCCCCAGAGCTCCAACCCCCACCTCTGTGAGGGAATCGGCGACCTCCTGTCCTTGGCGTCCGCAAAAGGCATTCACCTGCGGTGAACCTGGGCCTCGGGCGAACACGGTCAGGCCCCATGGTAGGAGACCGGGGAGGCAATGGCAGCCTCTGCGGCCAGGCCTCGGACTCTCCCCGGGGCTCTCTCGGGTCCCAGGCGCCCTCTCTCGCCCGGGGAGTGCCCACGCCGTCCCCTGACCCCCGCAGGACGCCTGCATCCCGCCATAAGCGGCCCACCTCGTCCATGGAGCTGGGACACATGGGGCCGGGGTGCCAGCAACTGGCCTACGTGGCTGCAAACCCGCAGACCCCTCCGTCCCGTCCCCACCACTGCGAAGATCCCCCTGTTCTTCCATCCGTAAAGGGGTCCCCCTTTACGGATGGAAGAACAGGGGGGAGGCCCCCAGGGGATGGCTTTTGTCCGAGCCGCGGCTGGGTGGTTTCGGGCCAAGAGGCGGGGCCGCGCAGGCGCAAGCAGGCCCCACCCCAAGAGCATCCCTCCTGGCAACGTGCCCCCCCCTTGAGATATCAGGCCAGGTCCACAGGGTCCCTGGGCTGGTGTCAGAGTTAACGGAGGCCCTCCCTGCCACCCAGAGGACCGCGCGTTTTCCCGTGGACCACACTTGCCAGCCCGTCTCCCACCCCGCCAGAGGCAGAGTGCCAGGGAAGAGCTAGGGACCTGGGGCCGGGAAGAGGGGCCGGCCAGGGTTCCGGGCCAGGTGGGGCGGGCCCGGGCGGGCGGGACCCACGCCCAGGGACCGGGTCTCCCTGGGGGTCTCGGGCCTGAGACCTGCCTGGGGGGCTAAGAGTCTCTCTTGGCTCAAACGGCCCCACCATGCCCCGAGGCGGAAAACTTGGACCGAGACGCTTCTACTCTCTAAAGTCTGGGCTGAACTTTGCGAGAAGGGACTGTGTGCGCTGCGACCTGGGTCCCACAGAGCTCGAACCCCCCCTGCCCGTGAAGGGATCCGCGGCCTGTGGTCCCTGGTGTCCGCAAAAGGCATTCACCTGCGGAGAACCTGGGCCCAGGTGAGCGGGACCAGGCCCCACGGCAGGAGGCTGGGGAGGCCACTGGAGCCCCGGGGGCCAGGGCTGGGCATTTTCCCGGGTGCTCTCTCGGGTCCCAGGCGCCCTCTCTCGCCCGGGGAGTGCCCACGCCGTCCCCTGACCCCCGCAGGACGCCTGCAACGGGCCATAAGCGGCCCACCTCGTCCATGGAGCTGGAACACATGGGGCCGGGGTGCGAGCAACTGGCCTACGTGGCTGCAAACCCGCAGACCCCTCCGTCCCGTCCCCACCACTGCGAAGATCCCCCTGTTCTTCCATCCGTAAAGGGGTCCCCCTTTACGGATGGAAGAACATGGGGGAGGCCCCCAGGAGATGGCTTTTGTCCGAGCCGCGGCTGGGTGGTTTCGGGCCAAGAGGCGGGGCCGCGCAGGCGCAAGCAGGCCCCACCCCAAGAGCATCCCTCCGGGCAACGTGCCCCCCCCTTGAGATATCAGGCCAGGTCCACAGGGTCCCTGGGCTGGTGTCAGAGTTAACGGAGGCCCTCCCTGCCACCCAGAGGACCGCGCGTTTTCCCGTGGACCACACTTCCCAGCAGCTCTCCCACCCCCGCAGAGGCAGAGTGCCAGGAAAGAACTAGGGACCTGGTGCCTGGAAGAGGGGCCGGCCACGGTTCCGCGCCAGGTGGAGCGGTTCCGGGCGGGCGGGCGGGACCCTCGACCAAGGACCGGTTCTCCCTTGGGGAGTCTGGCCTGTGCCCCGCCTGGGAGGCTAAGAGCCTTGCTTCGCCTGCAAAGCCCCCACCCTGCCACAAGGCGGCAGACTTGGACCCAGCCGCTTCAACCCTCCAGTCTCTGCGGAACCACCCAAAAATGGAGTGTGACCGCTGCGACCTCAGTCCCCCAGAGCTCCAACCCCCACCTCTGTGAGGGAATCGGCGACCTCCTGTCCTTGGCGTCCGCAAAAGGCATTCACCTGCGGTGAACCTGGGCCTCGGGCGAACACGGTCAGGCCCCATGGTAGGAGCCCGGGGAGGCAATGGCAGCCTCTGCGGCCAGGCCTCGGACTCTCCCCGGGGCTCTCTCGGGTCCCAGGCGCCCTCTCTCGCCCGGGGAGTGCCCACGCCGTCCCCTGACCCCCGCAGGACGCCTGCATCCCGCCATAAGCGGCCCACCTCGTCCATGGAGCTGGGACACATGGGGCCGGGGTGCCAGCAACTGGCCTACGTGGCTGCAAACCCGCAGACCCCTCCGTCCCGTCCCCACCACTGCGAAGATCCCCCTGTTCTTCCATCCGTAAAGGGGTCCCCCTTTACGGATGGAAGAACAGGGGGGAGGCCCCCAGGAGATGGCTTTTGTCCGAGCCGCGGCTGGGTGGTTTCGGGCCAAGAGGCGGGGCCGCGCAGGCGCAAGCAGGCCCCACCCCAAGAGCATCCCACTGGGCAACGTGCCTCACCTTTGAGATATCAGGCCAGGTCCACAGGGTCCCTGGGCTGGTGTCAGAGTTAACGGAGGCCCTCCCTGCCACCCAGAGGACCGCGCGTTTTCCCGTAGACCACACTTGCCAGCCCGTCTCCCACCCCGCCAGAGGCAGAGTGCCAGGGAAGAGCTAGGGACCTGGGGCCGGGAAGAGGGGCCGGCCAGGGTTCCGGGCCAGGTGGGGCGGGCCCGGGCGGGCGGGACCCACGCCCAGGGACCGGGTCTCCCTGGGGGTCTCGGGCCTGAGACCTGCCTGGGGGGCTAAGAGTCTCTCTTGTCTCAAACGGCCCCACCCTGCCCCGAGGCGGAAAACTTGGACCGAGACGCTTCTACTCTCTAAAGTCTGGGCTGAACTTTGCGAGAAGGGACTGTGTGCGCTGCGACCTGGGTCCCACAGAGCTCGAACCTCCCCTGCCCGTGAAGGGATCCGCGGCCTGTGGTCCCTGGTATCCGCAAAAGGCATTCACCTGCGGAGAACCTGGGCCCAGGTGAGCGGGACCAGGCCCCAAGGCAGGAGCCTGGGGAGGCCACTGGAGCCCCGGGGGCCAGGGCTGGGCATTTTCCCGGGTGCTCTCTCGGGTCCCAGGCGCCCTCTCTCGCCCGGGGAGTGCCCACGCCGTCCCCTGACCCCCGCAGGACGCCTGCAACGGGCCATAAGCGGCCCACCTCGTCCATGGAGCTGGAACACATGGGGCCGGGGTGCGAGCAACTGGCCTACGTGGCTGCAAACCCGCAGACCCCTCCGTCCCGTCCCCACCACTGCGAAGATCCCCCTGTTCTTCCATCCGTAAAGGGGTCCCCCTTTACGGATGGAAGAACAGGGGGGAGGCCCCCAGGAGATGGCTTTTGTCCGAGCCGCGGCTGGGTGGTTTCGGGCCAAGAGGCGGGGCCGCGCAGGCGCAAGCAGGCCCCACCCCAAGAGCATCCCTCCGGGCAACGTGCCCCCCCCTTGAGATATCAGGCCAGGTCCACAGGGTCCCTGGGCTGGTGTCAGAGTTAACGGAGGCCCTCCCTGCCACCCAGAGGACCGCGCGTTTTCCCGTGGACCACACTTCCCAGCAGCTCTCCCACCCCCGCAGAGGCAGAGTGCCAGGGAAGAGCTAGGGACCTGGGGCCGGGAAGAGGGGCCGGCCCCGGTTCCGCGCCAGGTGGAGCGGTTCCGGGCGGGCGGGCGGGACCCTCGACCAAGGACCGGTTCTCCCTTGGGGAGTCTGGCCTGTGCCCCGCCTGGGAGGCTAAGAGCCTTGCTTCGCCTGCAAAGCCCCCACCCTGCCACAAGGCGGCAGACTTGGACCCAGCCGCTTCAACCCTCCACTCTCTGCGGAACCACCCAAAAATGGAGTGTGACCGCTGCGACCTCAGTGCCCCAGAGCTCCAACCCCCACCTCTGTGAGGGAATCGGCGACCTCCTGTCCTTGGCGTCCGCAAAAGGCATTCACCTGCGGTGAACCTGGGCCTCGGGCGAACACGGTCAGGCCCCATGGTAGGAGCCCGGGGAGGCAATGGCAGCCTCTGCGGCCAGGCCTCGGACTCTCCCCGGGGCTCTCTCGGGTCCCAGGCGCCCTCTCTCGCCCGGGGAGTGCCCACGCCGTCCCCTGAGCCCCGCAGGACGCCTGCATCCCGCCATAAGCGGCCCACCTCGTCCATGGAGCTGGAACACATGGGGCCGGGGTGCCAGCAACTGGCCTACGTGGCTGCAAACCCGCAGACCCCTCCGTCCCGTCCCCACCACTGCGAAGATCCCCCTGTTCTTCCATCCGTAAAGGGGTCCCCCTTTACGGATGGAAGAACAGGGGGGAGTCCCCCAGGAGATGGCTTTTGTCCGAGCCGCGGCTGGGTGGTTTCGGGCCAAGAGGCAGGGCCGCGCAGGCGCAAGCAGGCCCCACCCCAAGAGCATCCCTCCGGGCAACGTGCCCCCCCCTTGAGATATCAGGCCAGGTCCACAGGGTCCCTGGGCTGGTGTCAGAGTTAACGGAGGCCCTCCCTGCCACCCAGAGGACCGCGCGTTTTCCCGTGGACCACACTTGCCAGCCCGTCTCCCACCCCGCCAGAGGCAGAGTGCCAGGGAAGAGCTAGGGACCTGGTGCCTGGAAGAGGGGCCGGCCACGGTTCCGCGCCAGGTGGAGCGGTTCCGGGCGGGCGGGCGGGACCCTCGACCAAGGACCGGTTCTCCCTTGGGGAGTCTGGCCTGTGCCCCGCCTGGGAGGCTAAGAGCCTTGCTTCGCCTGCAAAGCCCCCACCCTGCCACAAGGCGGCAGACTTGGACCCAGCCGCTTCAACCCTCCAGTCTCTGCGGAACCACCCAAAAATGGAGTGTGACCGCTGCGACCTCAGTCCCCCAGAGCTCCAACCCCCACCTCTGTGAGGGAATCGGCGACCTCCTGTCCTTGGCGTCCGCAAAAGGCATTCACCTGCGGTGAACCTGGGCCTCGGGCGAACACGGTCAGGCCCCATGGTAGGAGCCCGCGGAGGCAATGGCAGCCTCTGCGGCCAGGCCTCGGACTCTCCCCGGGGCTCTCTCGGGTCCCAGGCGCCCTCTCTCGCCCGGGGAGTGCCCACGCCGTCCCCTGACCCCCGCAGGACGCCTGCATCCCGCCATAAGCGGCCCACCTCGTCCATGGAGCTGGGACACATGGGGCCGGGGTGCGAGCAAACTGGCCTACGTGGCTGCAAACCCGCAGACCCCTCCGTCCCGTCCCCACCACTGCGAAGATCCCCCTGTTCTTCCATCCGTAAAGGGGTCCCCCTTTACGGATGGAAGAACAGGGGGGAGGCCCCCAGGAGATGGCTTTTGTCCGAGCCGCAGCTGGGTGGTTTCGGGCCAAGAGGCGGGGCCGCGCAGGCCAAGCAGGCCCCACCCCAAGAGCATCCCTCCGGGCAACGTGCCCCCCCCTTGAGATATCAGGCCAGGTCCACAGGGTCCCTGGGCTGGTGTCAGAGTTAACGGAGGCCCTCCCTGCCACCCAGAGGACCGCGCGTTTTCCCGTGGACCACACTTGCCAGCCCGTCTCCCACCCCGCCAGAGGCAGAGTGCCAGGGAAGAGCTAGGGACCTGGGGCCGGGAAGAGGGGCCGGCCAGGGTTCCCGGCCAGGTGGGGCGGGCCCGGGCGGGCGGGACCTACGCCCAGGGACCGGGTCTCCCTGGGGGTCTCGGGCCTGAGACCTGCCTGGGGGGCTAATAGTCTCTCTTGGCTCAAACGGCCCCACCCTGCCCCGAGGCGGAAAACGTGGCCCGAGACGCTTCTACTCTCTAAAGTCTGGGCTGAACTTTGCGAGAAGGGACTGTGTGCGCTGCGACCTGGGTCCCACAGAGCTCGAACCCCCCCTGCCCGTGAAGGGATCCGCGGCCTGTGGTCCCTGGTGTCCGCAAAAGGCATTCACCTGCGGAGAACCTGGGCCCAGGTGAGCGGGACCAGGCCCCACGGCAGGAGCCTGGGGAGGCCACTCGAGCCCCGGGGGCCAGGGCTGGGCATTTTCCCGGGTGCTCTCTCGGGTCCCAGGCGCCCTCTCTCGCCCGGGGAGTGCCCACGCCGTCCCCTGAGCCCCGCAGGACGCCTGAATCCCGCCATAAGCGGCCCACCTCGTCCATGGAGCTGGAACACATGGGGCCGGGGTGCCAGCAACTGGCCTACGTGGCTGCAAACCCGCAGACCCCTCCGTCCCGTCCCCACCACTGCGAAGATCCCCCTGTTCTTCCATCCGTAAAGGGGTCCCCCTTTACGGATGGAAGAACAGGGGGGAGGCCCCCAGGAGATGGCTTTTGTCCGAGCCGCGGCTGGGTGGTTTCGGGCCAAGAGGCAGGGCCGCGCAGGCGCAAGCAGGCCCCACACCAAGAGCATCCCTCCGGGCAACGTGCCCCCCCCTTGAGATATCAGGCCAGGTCCACAGGGTCCCTGGGCTGGTGTCAGAGTTAACGGAGGCCCTCCCTGCCACCCAGAGGACCGCGCGTTTTCCCGTGGACCAAACTTCCCAGCAGCTCTCCCACCCCCGCAGAGGCAGAGTGCCAGGAAAGAACTAGGGACCTGGTGCCTGGAAGAGGGGCCGGCCACGGTTCCGCGCCAGGTGGAGCGGTTCCGGGCGGGCGGGCGGGACCCTCGACCAAGGACCGGTTCTCCCTTGGGGAGTCTGGCCTGTGCCCCGTCTGGGAGGCTAAGAGCCTTGCTTCGCCTGCAAAGACCCCACCCTGCCACAAGGCGGCAGACTTGGACCCAGCCGCTTCAACCCTCCAGTCTCTGCGGAACCACCCAAAAATGGAGTGTGACCGCTGCGACCTCAGTCCCCCAGAGCTCCAACCCCCACCTCTGTGAGGGAATCGGCGACCTCCTGTCCTTGGCGTCCGCAAAAGGCATTCACCTGCGGTGAACCTGGGCCTCGGGCGAACACGGTCAGGCCCCATGGTAGGAGCCCGGGGAGGCAATGGCAGCCTCTGCGGCCAGGCCTCGGACTCTCCCCGGGGCTCTCTCGGGTCCCAGGCGCCCTCTCTCGCCCGGGGAGTGCCCACGCCGTCCCCTGACCCCCGCAGGACGCCTGCATCCCGCCATAAGCGGCCCACCTCGTCCATGGAGCTGGGACACATGGGGCCGGGGTGCCAGCAACTGGCCTACGTGGCTGCAAACCCGCAGACCCCTCCGTCCCGTCCCCACCACTGCGAAGATCCCCCTGTTCTTCCATCCGTAAAGGGGTCCCCCTTTACGGATGGAAGAACAGGGGGGAGGCCCCCAGGGGATGGCTTTTGTCCGAGCCGCGGCTGGGTGGTTTCGGGCCAAGAGGCGGGGCCGCGCAGGCGCAAGCAGGCCCCACCCCAAGAGCATCCCTCCGGGCAACGTGCCCCCCCCTTGAGATATCAGGCCAGGTCCACAGGGTCCCTGGGCTGGTGTCAGAGTTAACGGAGGCCCTCCCTGCCACCCAGAGGACCGCGCGTTTTCCCGTGGACCACAATTCCCAGCAGCTCTCCCACCCCCGCAGAGGCAGAGTGCCAGGGAAGAGCTAGGGACCTGGGGCCGGGAAGAGGGGCCGGCCACGGTTCCGCGCCAGGTGGAGCGGTTCCGGGCGGGCGGGCGGGACCCTCGACCAAGGACCGGTTCTCCCTTGGGGATTCTGGCCTGTGCCCCGCCTGGGAGGCTAAGAGCCTTGCTTCGCCTGCAAAGCCCCCACCCTGCCACAAGGCGGCAGACTTGGACCCAGCCGCTTCAACCCTCCAGTCTCTGCGGAACCACCCAAAAATGGAGTGTGACCGCTGCGACCTCAGTCCCCCAGAGCTCCAACCCCCACCTCTGTGAGGGAATCGGCGACCTCCTGTCCTTGGCGTCCGCAAAAGGCATTCACCTGCGGTGAACCTGGGCCTAGGGCGAACACGGTCAGGCCCCATGGTAGGAGCCCGGGGAGGCAATGGCAGCCTCTGCGGCCAGGCCTCGGACTCTCCCCGGGGCTCTCTCGGGTCCCAGGCGCCCTCTCTCGCCCGGGGAGTGCCCACGCCGTCCCCTGACCCCCGCAGGACGCCTGCATCCCGCCATAAGCGGCCCACCTCGTCCATGGAGCTGGGACACATGGGGCCGGGGTGCCAGCAACTGGTCTACGTGGCTGCAAACCCGCAGACCCCTCCGTCCCGTCCCCACCACTGCGAAGATCCCCCTGTTCTTCCATCCGTAAAGGGGTCCCCCTTTACGGATGGAAGAACAGGGGGGAGGCCCCCAGGAGATGGCTTTTGTCCGAGCCGCGGCTGGGTGGTTTCGGGCCAAGAGGCGGGGCCGCGCAGGCGCAAGCAGGCCCCACCCCAAGAGCATCCCTCCGGGCAACGTGCCCCCCCCTTGAGATATCAGGCCAGGTCCACAGGGTCCCTGGGCTGGTGTCAGAGTTAACGGAGGCCCTCCCTGCCACCCAGAGGACCGCGCGTTTTCCCGTAGACTACACTTGCCAGCCCGTCTCCCACCCCGCCAGAGGCAGAGTGCCAGGGAAGAGCTAGGGACCTGGGGCCGGGAAGAGGGGCCGGCCACGGTTCCGGGCCAGGTGGGGCGGGCCCGGGCGGGCGGGACCCACGCCCAGGGACCGGGTCTCCCTGGGGGTCTCGGGCCTGAGACCTGCCTGGGGGGCTAAGAGTCTCTCTTGGCTCAAACGGCCCCACCCTGCCCCGAGGCGGAAAACTTGGACCGAGACGCTTCTACTCTCTAAAGTCTGGGCTGAACTTTGCGAGAAGGGACTGTGTGCGCTGCGACCTGGGTCCCACAGAGCTCGAACCCCCCCTGCTCTTGAAGGGATCCGCGGCCTGTGGTCCCTGGTGTCCGCAAAAGGCATTCACCTGCGGAGAACCTGGGCCCAGGTGAGCGGGACCAGGCCCCACGGCAGGAGCCTGGGGAGGCCAATGGAGCCCCGGGGGCCAGGGCTGGGCATTTTCCCGGGTGCTCTCTCGGGTCCCAGGCGCCCTCTCTCGCCCGGGGAGTGCCCACGCCGTCCCCTGAGCCCCGCAGGACGCCTGAATCCCGCCATAAGCGGCCCACCTCGTCCATGGAGCTGGAACACATGGGGCCGGGGTGCCAGCAACTGGCCTACGTGGATGCAAACCCGCAGACCCCTCCGTCCCGTCCCCACCACTGCGAAGATCCCCCTGTTCTTCCATCCGTAAAGGGGTCCCCCTTTACGGATGGAAGAACAGGGGGGAGGCCCCCAGGAGATGGCTTTTGTCCGAGCCGCGGCTGGGTGGTTTCGGGCCAAGAGGCAGGGCCGCGCAGGCGCAAGCAGGCCCCACACCAAGAGCATCCCTCCGGGCAACGTGCCCCCCCCTTGAGATATCAGGCCAGGTCCACAGGGTCCCTGGGCTGGTGTCAGAGTTAACGGAGGCCCTCCCTGCCACCCAGAGGACCGCGCGTTTTCCCGTGGACCAAACTTCCCAGCAGCTCTCCCACCCCCGCAGAGGCAGAGTGCCAGGAAAGAACTAGGGACCTGGTGCCTGGAAGAGGGGCCGGCCACGGTTCCGCGCCAGGTGGAGCGGTTCCGGGCGGGCGGGCGGGACCCTCGACCAAGGACCGGTTCTCCCTTGGGGAGTCTGGCCTGTGCCCCGTCTGGGAGGCTAAGAGCCTTGCTTCGCCTGCAAAGACCCCACCCTGCCACAAGGCGGCAGACTTGGACCCAGCCGCTTCAACCCTCCAGTCTCTGCGGAACCACCCAAAAATGGAGTGTGACCGCTGCGACCTCAGTCCCCCAGAGCTCCAACCCCCACCTCTGTGAGGGAATCGGCGACCTCCTGTCCTTGGCGTCCGCAAAAGGCATTCACCTGCGGTGAACCTGGGCCTCGGGCGAACACGGTCAGGCCCCATGGTAGGAGCCCGGGGAGGCAATGGCAGCCTCTGCGGCCAGGCCTCGGACTCTCCCCGGGGCTCTCTCGGGTCCCAGGCGCCCTCTCTCGCCCGGGGAGTGCCCACGCCGTCCCCTGACCCCCGCAGGACGCCTGCATCCCGCCATAAGCGGCCCACCTCGTCCATGGAGCTGGGACACATGGGGCCGGGGTGCCAGCAACTGGCCTACGTGGCTGCAAACCCGCAGACCCCTCCGTCCCGTCCCCACCACTGCGAAGATCCCCCTGTTCTTCCATCCGTAAAGGGGTCCCCCTTTACGGATGGAAGAACAGGGGGGAGGCCCCCAGGGGATGGCTTTTGTCCGAGCCGCGGCTGGGTGGTTTCGGGCCAAGAGGCGGGGCCGCGCAGGCGCAAGCAGGCCCCACCCCAAGAGCATCCCTCCGGGCAACGTGCCCCCCCCTTGAGATATCAGGCCAGGTCCACAGGGTCCCTGGGCTGGTGTCAGAGTTAACGGAGGCCCTCCCTGCCACCCAGAGGACCGCGCGTTTTCCCGTGGACCACAATTCCCAGCAGCTCTCCCACCCCCGCAGAGGCAGAGTGCCAGGGAAGAGCTAGGGACCTGGGGCCGGGAAGAGGGGCCGGCCACGGTTCCGCGCCAGGTGGAGCGGTTCCGGGCGGGCGGGCGGGACCCTCGACCAAGGACCGGTTCTCCCTTGGGGATTCTGGCCTGTGCCCCGCCTGGGAGGCTAAGAGCCTTGCTTCGCCTGCAAAGCCCCCACCCTGCCACAAGGCGGCAGACTTGGACCCAGCCGCTTCAACCCTCCAGTCTCTGCGGAACCACCCAAAAATGGAGTGTGACCGCTGCGACCTCAGTCCCCCAGAGCTCCAACCCCCACCTCTGTGAGGGAATCGGCGACCTCCTGTCCTTGGCGTCCGCAAAAGGCATTCACCTGCGGTGAACCTGGGCCTAGGGCGAACACGGTCAGGCCCCATGGTAGGAGCCCGGGGAGGCAATGGCAGCCTCTGCGGCCAGGCCTCGGACTCTCCCCGGGGCTCTCTCGGGTCCCAGGCGCCCTCTCTCGCCCGGGGAGTGCCCACGCCGTCCCCTGACCCCCGCAGGACGCCTGCATCCCGCCATAAGCGGCCCACCTCGTCCATGGAGCTGGGACACATGGGGCCGGGGTGCCAGCAACTGGTCTACGTGGCTGCAAACCCGCAGACCCCTCCGTCCCGTCCCCACCACTGCGAAGATCCCCCTGTTCTTCCATCCGTAAAGGGGTCCCCCTTTACGGATGGAAGAACAGGGGGGAGGCCCCCAGGAGATGGCTTTTGTCCGAGCCGCGGCTGGGTGGTTTCGGGCCAAGAGGCGGGGCCGCGCAGGCGCAAGCAGGCCCCACCCCAAGAGCATCCCTCCGGGCAACGTGCCCCCCCCTTGAGATATCAGGCCAGGTCCACAGGGTCCCTGGGCTGGTGTCAGAGTTAACGGAGGCCCTCCCTGCCACCCAGAGGACCGCGCGTTTTCCCGTAGACCACACTTGCCAGCCCGTCTCCCACCCCGCCAGAGGCAGAGTGCCAGGGAAGAGCTAGGGACCTGGGGCCGGGAAGAGGGGCCGGCCACGGTTCCGGGCCAGGTGGGGCGGGCCCGGGCGGGCGGGACCCACGCCCAGGGACCGGGTCTCCCTGGGGGTCTCGGGCCTGAGACCTGCCTGGGGGGCTAAGAGTCTCTCTTGGCTCAAACGGCCCCCCCTGCCCCGAGGCGGAAAACTTGGACCGAGACGCTTCTACTCTCTAAAGTCTGGGCTGAACTTTGCGAGAAGGGACTGTGTGCGCTGCGACCTGGGTCCCACAGAGCTCGAACCCCCCCTGCCCTTGAAGGGATCCGCGGCCTGTGGTCCCTGGTGTCCGCAAAAGGCATTCACCTGCGGAGAACCTGGGCCCAGGTGAGCGGGACCAGGCCCCACGGCAGGAGCCTGGGGAGGCCAATGGAGCCCCGGGGGCCAGGGCTGGGCATTTTCCCGGGTGCTCTCTCGGGTCCCAGGCGCCCTCTCTCGCCCGGGGAGTGCCCACGCCGTCCCCTGAGCCCCGCAGGACGCCTGCATCCCGCCATAAGCGGCCCACCTCGTCCATGGAGCTGGAACACATGGGGCCGGGGTGCCAGCAACTGGCCTACGTGGCTGCAAACCCGCAGACCCCTCCGTCCCGTCCCCACCACTGCGAAGATCCCCCTGTTCTTCCATCCGTAAAGGGGTCCCCCTTTACGGATGGAAGAACAGGGGGGAGGCCCCCAGGAGATGGCTTTTGTCCGAGCCGCGGCTGGGTGGTTTCGGGCCAAGAGGCGGGGCCGCGCAGGCGCAAGCAGGCCCCACCCCAAGAGCATCCCTCCGGGCAACGTGCCCCCCCCTTGAGTTATCAGGCCAGGTCCACAGGGTCCCTGGGCTGGTGTCAGAGTTAACGGAGGCCCTCCCTGCCACCCAGAGGACCGCGCGTTTTCCCGTGGACCAAACTTCCCAGCAGCTCTCCCACCCCCGCAGAGGCAGAGTGCCAGGAAAGAACTAGGGACCTGGTGCCTGGAAGAGGGGCCGGCCACGGTTCCGCGCCAGGTGGAGCGGTTCCGGGCGGGCGGGCGGGACCCTCGACCAAGGACCGGTTCTCCCTTGGGGAGTCTGGCCTGTGCCCCGCCTGGGAGGCTAAGAGCCTTGCTTCGCCTGCAAAGCCCCCACCCTGCCACAAGGCGGCAGACTTGGACCCAGCCGCTTCAACCCTCCAGTCTCTGCGGAACCACCCAAAAATGGAGTGTGACCGCTGCGACCTCAGTCCCCCAGAGCTCGAACCGCCACCTCTGTGAGGGAATCGGCGACCTCCTGTCCTTGGCGTCCGCAAAAGGCATTCACCTGCGGTGAACCTGGGCCTCGGGCGAACACGGTCTGGCCCCATGGTAGGAGCCCGGGGAGGCAATGGCAGCCTCTGCGGCCAGGCCTCGGACTCTCCCCGGGGCTCTCTCGGGTCCCAGGCGCCCTCTCTCGCCCGGGGAGTGCCCACGCCGTCCCCTGACCCCCGCAGGACGCCTGCATCCCGCCATAAGCGGCCCACCTCGTCCATGGAGCTGGGACACATGGGGCCGGGGTGCCAGCAACTGGCCTACGTGGCTGCAAACCCGCAGACCCCTCCGTTCCGTCCCCACCACTGCGAAGATCCCCCTGTTCTTCCATCCGTAAAGGGGTCCCCCTTTACGGATGGAAGAACAGGGGGGAGGCCCCCAGGGGATGGCTTTTGTCCGAGCCGCGGCTGGGTGGTTTCGGGCCAAGAGGCGGGGCCGCGCAGGCGCAAGCAGGCCCCACCCCAAGAGCATCCCTCCGGGCAACGTGCCCCCCCCTTGAGATATCAGGCCAGGTCCACAGGGTCCCTGGGCTGGTGTCAGAGTTAACGGAGGCCCTCCCTGCCACCCAGAGGACCGCGCGTTTTCCCGTGGACCACACTTGCCAGCCCGTCTCCCACCCCGCCAGAGGCAGAGTGCCAGGGAAGAGCTAGGGACCTGGGGCCGGGAAGAGGGGCCGGCCACGGTTCCGGGCCAGGTGGGGCTGGCCCGGGCGGGCGGGACCCACGCCCAGGGACCGGGTCTCCCTGGGGGTCTCGGGCCTGAGACCTGCCTGGGGGGCTAAGAGTCTCTCTTGGCTCAAACGGCCCCACCCTGCCCCGAGGCGGAAAACTTGGACCGAGACGCTTCTACTCTCTAAAGTCTGGGCTGAACTTTGCGAGAAGGGACTGTGTGCGCTGCGACCTGGGTCCCACAGAGCTCGAACCCCCCCTGCCCGTAAAGGGATCCGCGGCCTGTGGTCCCTGGTGTCCGCAAAAGGCATTCACCTGCGGTGAACGTGGGCCCAGGTGAGCGGGACCAGGCCCCACGGCAGGAGCCTGGGGAGGCCACTGGAGCCCCGGGGGCCAGGGCTGGGCATTTTCCCGGGTGCTCTCTCGGGTCCCAGGCGCCCTCTCTCGCCCGGGGAGTGCCCACGCCGTCCCCTGACCCCCGCAGGACGCCTGCATCGGGCCATAAGCGGCCCACCTCGTCCATGGAGCTGGAACACATGGGGCCGGGGTGCCAGCAACTGGCCTACGTGGCTGCAAACCCGCAGACCCCTCCGTCCCGTCCCCACCACTGCGAAGATCCCCCTGTTCTTCCATCCGTAAAGGGGTCCCCCTTTACGGATGGAAGAACAGGGGGGAGGCCCCCAGGAGATGGCTTTTGTCGGAGCCGCGGCTGGATGGTTTCGGGCCAAGAGGCGGGGCCGCGCAGGCGCAAGCAGGCCCCACCCCAAGAGCATCCCTCCGGGCAACGTGCCCCCCCCTTGAGATATCAGGCCAGGTCCACAGGGTCCCTGGGCTGGTGTCGCTGGTGTCAGAGTTAACGGAGGCCCTCCCTGCCACCCAGAGGACAGCGCTTTTTCCCGTGGACCACACTTCCCAGCAGCTTTCCCACCCCCGCAGAGGCAGAGTGCCAGGAAAGAACTAGGGACCTGGTGCCTGGAAGAGGGCCCGGCCACGGTTCCGCGCCAGGTGGAGCGGTTCCGGGCGGGCGGGCGGGACCCTCGACCAAGGACCGGTTCTCCCTTGGGGAGTCTGGCCTGTGCCCCGCCTGGGAGGCTAAGAGCCTTGCTTCGCCTGCAAAGCCCCCACCCTGCCACAAGGCGGCAGACTTGGACCCAGCCGCTTCAACCCTCCAGTCTCTGCGGAACCACCCAAAAATGGAGTGTGACCGCTGCGACCTCAGTCCCCCAGAGCTCGAACCCCCACCTCTGTGAGGGAATCGACGACCTCCTGTCCTTGGCGTCCGCAAAAGGCATTCACCTGCGGTGAACCTGGGCCTCGGGCGAACACGGTCAGGCCCCATGGTAGGAGCCCGGGGAGGCAATGGCAGCCTCTGCGGCCAGGCCTCGGACTCTCCCCGGGGCTCTCTCGGGTCCCAGGCGCCCTCTCTCGCCCGGGGAGTGCCCACGCCGTCCCCTGACCCCCGCAGGACGCCTGCATCGGGCCATAAGCGGCCCACCTCGTCCATGGAGCTGGGACACATGGGGCCGGGGTGCCAGCAACTGGCCTACGTGGCTGCAAACCCGCAGACCCCTCCGTCCCTTCCCCACCACTGCGATCATCCCCCTGTTCTTCCATCCGTAAAGGGGTCCCCCTTTACGGATGGAAGAACAGGGGGGAGGCCACCAGGAGATGGCTTTTGTCCGAGCCGCGGCTGGGTGGTTTCGGGCCAAGAGGCGGGACCGCGCAGGCGCAAGCAGGCTCCAACCCAAGAGCATCCCTCCGGGCAACGTGCCCCCCCCTTGAGATATCAGGCCAGGTGCACAGGGTCCCTGGGCTGGTGTCAGAGTTAACGGAGGCCCTCCCTGCCACCCAGAGGACCGCGCGTTTTCCCGTGGACCACACTTGCCAGCACGTCTCCCACCCCGCCAGAGGCAGAGTGCCAGGGAAGAGCTAGGGACCTGGGGCCGGGAAGAGGGGCTGGCCACGGTTCCGGGCCAGGTGGGTCGGGCCCGGGAGGGCGGGACCCACGCCCAGGGACCGGGTCTCCCTGGGGGTCTCGGGCCTGAACCTGCCTGGGGGGCTAAGAGTCTCTCTTGACTCAAACGGCCCTACCCTGCCCCGAGGCGGAATCTTGGACCGAGACGCTTCTACTCTCTAAAGTCTGGGCTGAACTTTGCGAGAAGGGACTGTGTGCGCTGCGACCTGGGTCCCACAAAGCTCGAACCCCCCTGCCCGTGAAGGGATCCGCGGCCTGTGGTCCCTGGTGTCCGCAAAAGGCATTCACCTGCGGAGAACCTGGGCCCAGGTGAGCGGGACCAGGCCCCACGGCAGGAGCCTGGGGAGGCCACTGGAGCCCCGGGGGCCAGGGCTGGGCATTTTCCCGGGTGCTCTCTCGGGTCCCAGGCGCCCTGTCTCGCCCGGGGAGTGCCCACGCTGTCCCCTGACCCCCGCAGGACGCCTGCATCCCGCCATAAGCGGCCCACCTCGTCCATGGAGCTGGGACACATGGGGCCGGGGTGCCAGCAACTGGCCTACGTGGCTGCAAACCCGCAGACCCCTCCGTCCCGTCCCCACCACTGCGAAGATCCCCCTGTTCTTCCATCCGTAAAGGGGTCCCCCTTTACGGATGGAAGAACAGGGGGGAGGCCCCCAGGAGATGGCTTTTGTCGGAGCCGCGGCTGGGTGGTTTCGGGCCAAGAGGCGGGGCCGCGCAGGCGCAGGCAGGCCCCACCCCAAGAGCATCCCTCCGGGCAACGTGCCCCCCCCTTGAGATATCAGGCCAGGTCCACAGGGTCCCTGGGCTGGTGTCAGAGTTAACGGAGGCCCTCCCTGCCACCCAGAGGACCGCGCGTTTTCCCGTGGACCACACTTCCCAGCAGCTCTCCCACCCCCGCAGAGGCAGAGTGCCAGGAAAGAACTAGGGACCTGGTGCCTGGAAGAGGGGCCGGCCACGGTTCCGCGCCAGGTGGAGCGGTTCCGGGCGGGCGGGCGGGACCCTCGACCAAGGACCGGTTCTCCCTTGGGGAGTCTGGCCTGTGCCCCGCCTGGGAGGCTAAGAGCCTTGCTTCGCCTGCAAAGCCCCCACCCTGCCACAAGGCGGCAGACTTGGACCCAGCCGCTTCAACCCTCCAGTCTCTGCGGAACCACCTAAAAATGGAGTGTGACCGCTGCGACCTCAGTCCCCCAGAGCTCGAACCCCCACCTCTGTGAGGGAATCGGCGACCTCCTGTCATTGGCGTCCGCAAAAGGCATTCACCTGCGGTGAACCTGGGCCTCGGGCGAACACGGTCAGGCCCCATGGTAGGAGCCCGGGGAGGCAATGGCAGCCTCTGCGGCCAGGCCTCGGACTCTCCCCGGGGCTCTCTCGGGTCCCAGGCGCCCTCTCTCGCCCGGGGAGTGCCCACGCCGTCCCCTGACCCCCGCAGGACGCCTGCATCCCGCCATAAGCGGCCCACCTCGTCCATGGAGCTGGGACACATGGGGCCGGGGTGCGAGCAACTGGCCTACGTGGCTGCAAACCCGCAGACCCCTCCGTCCCGTCCCCACCACTGCGAAGATCCCCCTGTTCTTCCATCCGTAAAGGGGTCCCCCTTTACGGATGGAAGAACAGGGGGGAGGCCCCCAGGAGATGGCTTTTGTCCGAGCCGCGGCTGGGAGGTTTCGGGCCAAGAGGCGGTGCCGCGGAGGCGCAAGCAGGCCCCACCCCAAGAGCATCCCTCCGGGCAACGTGCCCCCCCCTTGAGATATCAGGCCAGGTCCACAGTGTCCCTGGGCTGGTGTCGCTGGTGTCAGAGTTAACGGAGGCCCTCCCTGCCACCCAGAGGACAGCGCTTTTTCCCGTGGACCACACTTCCCAGCAGGTTTCGGGCCAAGAGGCGATGCCGCGCAGGTGCAGGCAGGCCCCACCCCAAGAGCATCCCTCCGGGCAACGTGCCCCCCCTTGAGATATCAGGCCAGGTCCACAGGGTCCCTGGGCTGGTGTCGCTGGTGTCAGAGTTAACGGAGGCCCTCCCTGCCACCCAGAGGACCGCGCGTTTTCCCGTGGACCACACTTCCCAGCAGCTCTCCCACCCCCGCAGAGGCAGAGTGTCAGGAAAGAACTAGGGACCTGGTGCCTGGAAGAGGGGCCGGCCACGGTTCCGCGCCAGGTGGAGCGGTTCCGGGCGGGCGGGCGGGACCCTCGACCAAGGACCGGTTCTCCCTTGGGGAGTCTGGCCTGTGCCCCGCCTGGGAGGCTAAGAGCCTTGCTTCGCCTGCAAAGCCCCCACCCTGCCACAAGGCGGCAGACTTGGACCCAGCCGCTTCAACCCTCCAGTCTCTGCGGAACCACCCAAAAATGGAGTGTGACCGCTGCGACCTCAGTCCCCCAGAGCTCGAACCCCCACCTCTGTGAGGGAATCGGCGACCTCCTGTCCTTGGCGTCCGCAAAAGGCATTCACCTGCGGTGAACCTGGGCCTCGGGCGAACACGGTCAGGCCCCATGGTAGGAGCCCGGGGAGGCAATGGCAGCCTCTGCGGCCAGGCCTCGGACTCTCCCCGGGGCTCTCTCGGGTCCCAGGCGCCCTCTCTCGCCCGGGGAGTGCCCACGCCGTCCCCTGACCCCCGCAGGACGCCTGCATCCCGCCATAAGCGGCCCACCTCGTCCATGGAGCTGGGACACATGGGGCCGGGGTGCGAGCAACTGGCCTACGTGGCTGCAAACCCGCAGACCCCTCCGTCCCGTCCCCACCACTGCGAAGATCCCCCTGTTCTTCCATCCGTAAAGGGGGACCCCTTTACGGATGGAAGAACAGGGGGGAGGCCCCCAGGAGATGGCTTTTGTCGGAGCCGCGGCTGGGTGGTTTCCGGCCAAGAGGCGGGGCCCCGCAGGCGCAGGCAGGCCCCACCCCAAGAGCATCCCTCCCGGCAACGTGCCCCCCCCTTGAGATATCAGGCCAGGTCCACAGGGTCCCTGGGCTGGTGTCAGAGATAACGGAGGCCCTCCCTGCCACCCAGAGGACCGCGCGTTTTCCCGTGGACCACACTTGCCAGCCCGTCTCCCACCCCGCCAGAGGCAGAGTGCCAGGGAAGAGCTAGGGACCTGGGGCCGGGAAGAGGGGCCGGCCACGGTTCCGGGCCAGGTGGGGCGGGCCCGGGCGGGCGGGACCCACGCCCAGGGACCGGGTCTCCCTGGGGGTCTCGGGCCTGAGACCTGCCTGGGGGGCTAAGAATCTCTCTTGGCTCAAACGGCCCCACCCTGCCCCGAGGCGGAAAACTTGGACCGAGACGCTTCTACTCTCTAAAGTCTGGGCTGAACTTTGCGAGAAGGGACTGTGTGCGCTGCGACCTGGGTCCCACAGAGCTCGAACCCCCCTTGCCCGTGAAGGGATCCGCGGCCTGTGGTCCCTGGTGTCCGCAAAAGGCATTCACCTGCGGAGAACCTGGGCCCAGGTGAGCGGGACCAGGCCCCACGGCAGGAGCCTGGGGAGGCCACTGGAGCCCCGGGGGCCAGGGCTGGGCATTTTCCCGGGTGCTCTCTCGGGTCCCAGGCGCCCTGTCTCGCCCGGGGAGTGACCACGCCGTCCCCTGTCCCCCGCAGGACGCCTGCATCCCGCCATAAGCGGCCCACCTCGTCCATGGAGCTGGGACACATGGGGCCGGTGTGCCAGCAACTGGCCTACGTGGCTGCAAACCCGCAGACACCTCCGTCCCGTCCCCACCACTGCGAAGATCCCCCTGTTCTTCCATCCGTAAAGGGGTCCCCCTTTACGGATGGAAGAACAGGGGGGAGGCCCCCAGGAGATGGCTTTTGTCCGAGCCGCGGCTGGGTGGTTTCGGGCCAAGAGGCGGGGCCGCGCAGGCGCAGGCAGGCCCCACCCCAAGAGCATCCCTCCGGGCAAAGTGCCCCCCCCTTGAGATATCAGGCCAGGTCCACAGGGTCCCTGGGCTGGTGTCAGAGTTAACGGAGGCCCTCCCTGCCACCCAGAGGACCGCGCGTTTTCCCGTGGACCACACTTCCCAGCAGCTCTCCCACCCCCGCAGAGGCAGAGTGCCAGGAAAGAACTAGGGACCTGGTGCCTGGAAGAGGGGCCGGCCACGGTTCCGCGCCAGGTGGAGCGGTTCTGGGCGGGCGGGCGGGACCCTCGACCAAGGACCGGTTCTCCCTTGGGGAGTCTGGCCTGTGCCCCGCCTTGGAGGCTAAGAGCCTTGCTTCGCCTGCAAAGCCCCCACCCTGCCACAAGGCGGCAGACTTGGACCCAGCCGCTTCAACCCTCCATTCTCTGTGGAACCACCCAAAAATGGAGTGTGACCGCTGCGACCTCAGTCCCCCAGAGCTCGAACCCCCACCTCTGTGAGGGAATCGGCGACCTCCTGTCCTTGGCGTCCGCAAAAGGCATTCACCTGCGGTGAACCTGGTCCTCGGGCGAACACGGTCAGGCCCCATGGTAGGAGCCCGGGGAGGCAATGGCAGCCTCTGCGGCCAGGCCTCGGACTCTCCCCGGGGCTCTCTCGGGTCCCAGGCGCCCTCTCTCGCCCGGGGAGTGCCCACGCCGTCCCCTGACCCCCGCAGGACGCCTGCATCCCGCCATAAGCGGCCCACCTCGTCCATGGAGCTGGGACACATGGGGCCGGGGTGCCAGCAACTGGCCTACGTGGCTGCAAACCCGCAGACCCCTCCGTCCCGTCCCCACCACTGCGAAGATCCCCCTGTTCTTCCATCCGTAAAGGGGTCACCCTTTACGGATGGAAGAACAGGGGGGAGGCCCCCAGGGGATGGCTTTTGTCCGAGCCGCGGCTGGGTGGGTTCGGGCCAAGAGGCGGGGCCGCGCAGGCGCAAGCAGGCCCCACCCCAAGAGCATCCCTGCGGGCAACGTGCCCCCCCCTTGAGATATCAGGCCAGGTCCACAGGGTCCCTGGGCTGGTGTCAGAGTTAACTGAGGCCCTCCCTGCCACCCAGAGGACCGCGCGTTTTCCCGTGGACCACACTTGCCAGCCCGTCTCCCACCCCGCCAGAGGCAGAGTGCCAGGGAAGAGCTAGGGACCTGGGGCCGGGAAGAGGGGCCGGCCACGGTTCCGGGCCAGGTGGGGCTGGCCCGGGCGGGCGGGACCCACGCCCAGGGACCGGGTCTCCCTGGGGGTCTCGGGCCTGAGACCTGCCTGGGGGGCTAAGAGTCTCTCTTGGCTCAAACGGCCCCACCCTGCCCCGAGGCGGAAAACTTGGACCGAGACGCTTCTACTCTCTAAAGTCTGGGCTGAACTTTGCGAGAAGGGACTGTGTGCGCTGCGACCTGGGTCCCACAGAGCTCGAACCCCCCCTGCCCGTGAAGGGATCCGCGGCCTGTGGTCCCTGGTGTCCGCAAAAGGCATTCACCTGCGGAGAACCTGGGCCCAGGTGAGCGGGACCAGGCCCCACGGCAGGAGCCTGGGGAGGCCACTGGAGCCCCGGGGGCCAGGGCTGGGCATTTTCCCGGGTGCTCTCTCGGGTCCCAGGCGCCATCTCTCGCCCGGGGAGTGCCCACGCCGTCCCCTGACCCCCGCAGGACGCCTGCATCGGGCCATAAGCGGCCCACCTCGTCCATGGAGCTGGAACACATGGGGCCGGGGTGCGAGCAACTGGCCTACGTGGCTGCAAACCCGCAGACCCCTCCGTCCCGTCCCCACCACTGCGAAGATCCCCCTGTTCTTCCATCCGTAAAGGGGTCCCCCTTTACGGATGGAAGAACAGGGGGGAGGCCCCCAGGAGATGGCTTTTGTCCGAGTCGCGGCTGGGTGGTTTCGGGCCAAGAGGCGGGGCCGCGCAGGCGCAAGCAGGCCCCACCCCAAGAGCATCCCTCCGGGCAACGTGCCCCCCCCTTGAGATATCAGGCCAGGTCCATAGGGTCCCTGGGCTGGTGTCAGAGTTAACGGAGGCCCTCCCTGCCACCCAGAGGACCGCGCGTTTTCCCGTGGACCAAACTTCCCAGCAGCTCTCCCACCCCCGCAGAGGCAGAGTGCCAGGAAAGAACTAGGGACCTGGTGCCTGGAAGAGGGGCCGGCCACGGTTCCGCGCCAGGTGGAGCGGTTCCGGGCGGGCGGGCGGGACCCTCGACCAAGGACCGGTTCTCCCTTGGGGAGTCTGGCCTGTGCCCCGCCTGGGAGGCTAAGAGCTATGCTTCGCCTGCAAAGCCCCCACCCTGCCACAAGGCGGCAGACTTGGACCCAGCCGCTTCAACCCTCCAGTCTCTGCGGAACCACCCAAAAATGGAGTGTGACCGCTGCGACCTCAGTCCCCCAGAGCTCCAACCCCCACCTCTGTGAGGGAATCGGCGACCTCCTGTCCTTGGCGTCCGCAAAAGGCATTCACCTGCGGTGAACCTGGGCCTCGGGCGAACACCGTCAGGCCCCATGGTAGGAGCCCGGGGAGGCAATGGCAGCCTCTGCGGCCAGGCCTCGGACTCTCCCCGGGGCTCTCTCGGGTCCCAGGCGCCCTCTCTCGCCCGGGGAGTGCCCACGCCGTCCCCTGACCCCCGCAGGACGCCTGCATCCCGCCATAAGCGGCCCACCTCGTCCATGGAGCTGGGACACATGGGGCCGGGGTGCCAGCAACTGGCCTACGTGGCTGCAAACCCGCAGACCCCTCCGTCCCGTCCCCACCACTGCGAAGATCCCCCTGTTCTTCCATCCGTAAAGGGGTCCCCCTTTACGGATGGAAGAACAGGGGGGAGGCCCCCAGGGGATGGCTTTTGTCCGAGCCGCGGCTGGGTGGTTTCGGGCCAAGAGGCGGGGCCGCGCAGGCGCAAGCAGGCCCCACCCCAAGAGCATCCCTCCGGGCAACGTGCCCCCCCCTTGAGATATCAGGCCAGGTCCACAGGGTCCCTGGGCTGGTGTCAGAGTTAACGGAGGCCCTCCCTGCCACCCAGAGGACCGCGCGTTTTCCCGTGGACCACACTTGCCAGCCCGTCTCCCACCCCGCCAGAGGCAGAGTGCCAGGGAAGAGCTAGGGACCTGGGTCCGGGAAGAGGGGCCGGCCACGGTTCCGGGCCAGGTGGGGCGGGCCCGGGCGGGCGGGACCCACGCCCAGGGACCGGGTCTCCCTGGGGGTCTCGGGCCAGAGACCTACCTGGGGGGCTAAGAGTCTCTCTTGGCTCAAACGGCCCCACCCTGCCCCGAGGCGGAAAACTTGGACCCAGACGCTTCTACTCTCTAAAGTCTGGGCTGAACTTTGCGAGAAGGGACTGTGTGCGCTGCGACCTGGGTCCCACAGAGCTCGAACCCCCCCTGCCCGTGAAGGGATCCGCGGCCTGTGGTCCCTGGTGTCCGCAAAAGGCATTCACCTGCGGAGAACCTGGGCCCAGGTGAGCGGGACCAGGCCCCACGGCAGGAGCCTGGGGAGGCCACTGGAGCCCCGGGGGCCAGGGCTGGGCATTTTCCCGGGTGCTCTCTCGGGTCCCAGGCGCCCTCTCTCGCCCGGGGAGTGCCCACGCCGTCCCCTGACCCCCGCAGTACGCCTGCATCGGGCCATAAGCGACCCACCTCGTCCATGGAGCTGGGACACATGGGGCCGGGGTGCGAGCAACTGGCCTACGTGGCTGCAAACCCGCAGACCCCTCCGTCCCGTCCCCACCACTGCGAAGATCCCCCTGTTCTTCCATCCGTAAAGGGGTCCCCCTTTACGGATGGAAGAACAGGGGGGAGGCCCCCAGGAGATGGCTTTTGTCCGAGCCGCGGCTGGGTGGTTTCGGGCCAAGAGGCGGGGCCGCGCAGGCGCAAGGAGGCCCCACCCCAAGAGCATCCCTCCGGGCAACGTGCCCCCCCCTTGAGATATCAGGCCAGGTCCACAGGGTCCCTGGGCTGGTGTCAGAGTTAACGGAGGCCCTCCCTGCCACCCAGAGGACCGCGCGTTTTCCCGTGGACCAAACTTCCCAGCAGCTCTCCCACCCCCGCAGAGGCAGAGTGCCAGGAAAGAACTAGGGACCTGGTGCCTGGAAGAGGGGCCGGCCACGGTTCCGCGCCAGGTGGAGCGGTTCCGGGAGGGCGGGCGGGACCCTCGACCAAGGACCGGTTCTCCCTTGGGGAGTCTGGCCTGTGCCCCGCCTGGGAGGCTAAGAGCCTTGCTTCGCCTGCAAAGCCCCCACCCTGCCACAAGGCGGCAGACTTGGACCCAGCCGCTTCAACCCTCCAGTCTCTGCGGAACCACCCAAAAATGGAGTGTGACCGCTGCGACCTCAGTCCCCCAGAGCTCCAACCCCCACCTCTGTGAGGGAATCGGCGACCTCCTGTCCTTGGCGTCCGCAAAAGGCATTCATCTGCGGTGAACCTGGGCCTCGGGCGAACACGGTCAGGCCCCATGGTAGGAGCCCGGGGAGGCAATGGCAGCCTCTGCGGCCAGGCCTCGGACTCTCCCCGGGGCTCTCTCGGGTCCCAGGCGCCCTCTCTAGCCCGGGGAGTGCCCACGCCGTCCCCTGACCCCCGCAGGACGCCTGCATCCCGCCATAAGCGGCCCACCTCGTCCATGGAGCTGGGACACATGGGGCCGGGGTGCCAGCAACTGGCCTACGTGGCTACAAACCCGCAGACCCCTCCGTCCCGTCCCCACCACTGCGAAGATCCCCCTGTTCTTCCATCCGTAAAGGGGTTCCCCTTTACGGATGGAAGAACAGGGGGGAGGCCCCCAGGAGATGGCTTTTGTCCGAGCCGCGGCTGGGTGGTTTCGGGCCAAGAGGCGGGGCCGCGCAGGTGCAAGCAGGCCCCACCCCAAGAGCATCCCTCCGGGCAACGTGCCCCCCCCTTGAGATATCAGGCCAGGTCCACAGGGTCCCTGGGCTGGTGTCAGAGTTAACGGAGGCCCTCCCTGCCACCCAGAGGACCGCGCGTTTTCCCGTGGACCACACTTGCCAGCCCGACTCCCACCCCGCCAGAGGCAGAGTGCCAGGGAAGAGCTAGGGACCTGGGGCCGGGAAGAGGGGCCGGCCTCGGTTCCGGGCCAGGTGGGGCTGGCCCGGGCGGGCGGGACCCACGCCCAGGGACCGGGTCTCCCTGGGGGTCTCGGGCCTGAGACCTGCCTGGGGGGCTAAGAGTCTCTCTTGGCTCAAACGGCCCCACCCTGCCCCGAGGCGGAAACCTTGGACCGAGACGCTTCTACTCTCTAAAGTCTGGGCTGAACTTTGCGAGAAGGGACTGTGTGCGCTGCGACCTGGGTCCCACAGAGCTCGAACCCCCCCTGCCCGTGAAGGGATCCGCGGCCTGTGGTCCCTGGTGTCCGCAAAAGGCATTCACCTGCGGAGAACCTGGGCCCAGGTGAGCGGGACCAGGCCCCACGGCAGGAGCCTGGGGAGGTCACTGGAGCCCCGGGGGCCAGGGCTGGGCATTTTCCCGGGTGCTCTCTCGGGTCCCAGGCGCCCTCTCTCGCCCGGGGAGTGCCCACGCCGTCCCCTGAGCCCCGCAGGACGCCTGCATCGGGCCATAAGCGGCCCACCTCGTCCATGGAGCTGGGACACATGGGGCCGGGGTGCGAGCAACTGGCCTACGTGGCTGCAAACCCGCAGACCCCTCCGTCCCGTCCCCACCACTGCGAAGATCCCCCTGTTCTTCCATCCGTAAAGGGGTCCCCCTTTACGGATGGAAGAACAGGGGGGAGGCCCCCAGGAGATGGCTTTTGTCCGAGCCGCGGCTGGGTGGTTTCGGGCCAAGAGGCGGGGCCGCGCAGGCGCAAGCAGGCCCCACCCCAAGAGCATCCCTCCGGGCAACGTGCCCCCCCCTTGAGATATCAGGCCAGGTCCACAGGGTCCCTGGGCTGGTGTCAGAGTTAACGGAGGCCCTCCCTGCCACCCAGAGGACCGCGCGTTTTCCCGTGGACCAAACTTCCCAGCAGCTCTCCCACCCCCGCAGAGGCAGAGTGCCAGGAAAGAACAAGGGACCTGGTGCCTGGAAGAGGGGCCGGCCACGGTTCCGCGCCAGGTGGAGCGGTTCCGGGCGGGCGGGCGGGACCCTCGACCAAGGACCGGTTCTCCCTTGGGGAGTCTGGCCTGTGCCCCGCCTGGGAGGCTAAGAGCCTTGCTTCGCCTGCAAAGCCCCCACCCTGCCACAAGGCGGCAGACTTGGACCCAGCCGCTTCAACCCTCCAGTCTCTGCGGAACCACCCAAAAATGGAGTGTGACCGCTGCGACCTCAGTCCCCCAGAGCTCCAACCCCCACCTCTGTGAGGGAATCGGTGACCTCCTGTCCTTGGCGTCCGCAAAAGGCATTCACCTGCGGTGAACCTGGGCCTCAGGCGAACACGGTCAGGCCCCATGGTAGGAGCCCGGGGAGGCAATGGCAGCCTCTGCGGCCAGGCCTCGGACTCTCCCCGGGGCTCTCTCGGGTCCCAGGCGCCCTCTCTCGCCCGGGGAGTGCCCACGCCGTCCCCTGACCCCGCAGGACGCCTGCATCCCGCCATAAGCGGCCCACCTCGTCCATGGAGCTGGGACACATGGGGCCGGGGTGCCAGCAAATGGCCTACGTGGCTGCAAACCCGCAGACCCCTCCGTCCCGTCCCCACCACTGCGAAGATCCCCCTGTTCTTCCATCCGTAAAGGGGTCCCCCTTTACGGATGGAAGAACAGGGGGGAGGCCCCCAGGGGATGGCTTTTGTCCGAGCCGCGGCTGGGTGGTTTCGGGCCAAGAGGCGGGGCCGCGCAGGCGCAAGCAGGCCCCACCCCAAGAGCATCCCTCCGGGCAACGTGCCCCCCCCTTGAGATATCAGGCCAGGTCCACAGGGTCCCTGGGCTGGTGTCAGAGTTAACGGAGGCCCTCCCTGCCACCCAGAGGACCGCGCGTTTTCCCGTGGACCACACTTGCCAGCCCGTCTCCCACCCCGCCAGAGGCAGAGTGCCAGGGAAGAGCTAGGGACCTGGGGCCGGGAAGAGGGGCCGGCCACGGTTCCGGGCCAGGTGGGGCGGGCCCGGGCGGGCGGGACCCACGCCCAGGGACCGGGTCTCACTGGGGGTCTCGGGCCAGAGACCTACCTGGGGGGCTAAGAGTCTCTCTTGGCTCAAACGGCCCCACCTTGCCCCGAGGCGGAAAACTTGGACCGAGACGCTTCTACTCTCTAAAGTCTGGGCTGAACTTTGCGAGAAGGGACTGTGTGCGCTGCGACCTGGGTCCCACAGAGCTCGAACCCCCCCTGCCCGTGAAGGGATCCACGGCCTGTGGTCCCTGGTGTCCGCAAAAGGCATTCACCTGCGGAGAACCTGGGCCCAGGTGAGCGGGACCAGGCCCCACGGCAGGAGCCTGGGGAGGCCACTGGAGCCCCGGGGGCCAGGGCTGGGCATTTTCCCGGGTGCTCTCTCGGGTCCCAGGCGCCCTCTCTCGCCCGGGGAGTGCCCACGCTGTCCCCTGAGCCCCGCAGGACGCCTGCATCGGGCCATAAGCGACCCACCTCGTCCATGGAGCTGGGACACATGGGGCCGGGGTGCGAGCAACTGGCCTACGTGGCTGCAAACCCGCAGACCCCTCCGTCCCGTCCCCACCACTGCGAAGATCCCCCTGTTCTTCCATCCGTAAAGGGGTCCCCCTTTACGGATGGAAGAACAGGGGGGAGGCCCCCAGGAGATGGCTTTTGTCCGAGCCGCGGCTGGGTGGTTTCGGGCCAAGAGGCGGGGCCGCGCAGGCGCAAGCAGGCTCCACCCCAAGAGCATCCCTCCGGGCAACGTGCCCCCCCCTTGAGATATCAGGCCAGGTCCACAGGGTCCCTGGGCTGGTGTCAGAGTTAACGGAGGCCCTCCCTGCCACCCAGAGGACCGCGCGTTTTCCCGTGGACCAAACTTCCCAGCAGCTCTCCCACCCCCGCAGAGGCAGAGTGCCAGGAAAGAACAAGGGACCTGGTGCCTGGAAGAGGGGCCGGCCACGGTTCCGCGCCAGGTGGAGCGGTTCCGGGCGGGCGGGCGGGACCCTCGACCAAGGACCGGTTCTCCCTTGGGGAGTCTGGCCTGTGCCCCGCCTGGGAGGCTAAGAGCCTTGCTTCGCCTGCAAAGCCCCCACCCTGCCACAAGGCGGCAGACTTGGACCCAGCCGCTTCAACCCTCCAGTCTCTGCGGAACCACCCAAAAATGGAGTGTGACCGCTGCGACCTCAGTCCCCCAGAGCTCCAACCCCCACCTCTGTGAGGGAATCGGTGACCTCCTGTCCTTGGCGTCCGCAAAAGGCATTCACCTGCGGTGAACCTGGGCCTCAGGCGAACACGGTCAGGCCCCATGGTAGGAGCCCGGGGAGGCAATGGCAGCCTCTGCGGCCAGGCCTCGGACTCTCCCCGGGGCTCTCTCGGGTCCCAGGCGCCCTCTCTCGCCCGGGGAGTGCCCACGCCGTCCCCTGACCCCGCAGGACGCCTGCATCCCGCCATAAGCGGCCCACCTCGTCCATGGAGCTGGGACACATGGGGCCGGGGTGCCAGCAAATGGCCTACGTGGCTGCAAACCCGCAGACCCCTCCGTCCCGTCCCCACCACTGCGAAGATCCCCCTGTTCTTCCATCCGTAAAGGGGTCCCCCTTTACGGATGGAAGAACAGGGGGGAGGCCCCCAGGGGATGGCTTTTGTCCGAGCCGCGGCTGGGTGGTTTCGGGCCAAGAGGCGGGGCCGCGCAGGCGCAAGCAGGCCCCACCCCAAGAGCATCCCTCCGGGCAACGTGCCCCCCCCTTGAGATATCAGGCCAGGTCCACAGGGTCCCTGGGCTGGTGTCAGAGTTAACGGAGGCCCTCCCTGCCACCCAGAGGACCGCGCGTTTTCCCGTGGACCACACTTGCCAGCCCGTCTCCCACCCCGCCAGAGGCAGAGTGCCAGGGAAGAGCTAGGGACCTGGGGCCGGGAAGAGGGGCCGGCCACGGTTCCGGGCCAGGTGGGGCGGGCCCGGGCGGGCGGGACCCACGCCCAGGGACCGGGTCTCACTGGGGGTCTCGGGCCAGAGACCTACCTGGGGGGCTAAGAGTCTCTCTTGGCTCAAACGGCCCCACCTTGCCCCGAGGCGGAAAACTTGGACCGAGACGCTTCTACTCTCTAAAGTCTGGGCTGAACTTTGCGAGAAGGGACTGTGTGCGCTGCGACCTGGGTCCCACAGAGCTCGAACCCCCCCTGCCCGTGAAGGGATCCACGGCCTGTGGTCCCTGGTGTCCGCAAAAGGCATTCACCTGCGGAGAACCTGGGCCCAGGTGAGCGGGACCAGGCCCCACGGCAGGAGCCTGGGGAGGCCACTGGAGCCCCGGGGGCCAGGGCTGGGCATTTTCCCGGGTGCTCTCTCGGGTCCCAGGCGCCCTCTCTCGCCCGGGGAGTGCCCACGCTGTCCCCTGAGCCCCGCAGGACGCCTGCATCGGGCCATAAGCGACCCACCTCGTCCATGGAGCTGGGACACATGGGGCCGGGGTGCGAGCAACTGGCCTACGTGGCTGCAAACCCGCAGACCCCTCCGTCCCGTCCCCACCACTGCGAAGATCCCCCTGTTCTTCCATCCGTAAAGGGGTCCCCCTTTACGGATGGAAGAACAGGGGGGAGGCCCCCAGGAGATGGCTTTTGTCCGAGCCGCGGCTGGGTGGTTTCGGGCCAAGAGGCGGGGCCGCGCAGGCGCAAGCAGGCTCCACCCCAAGAGCATCCCTCCGGGCAACGTGCCCCCCCCTTGAGATATCAGGCCAGGTCCACAGGGTCCCTGGGCTGGTGTCAGAGTTAACGGAGGCCCTCCCTGCCACCCAGAGGACCGCGCGTTTTCCCGTGGACCAAACTTCCCAGCAGCTCTCCCACCCCCGCAGAGGCAGAGTGCCAGGAAAGAACTAGGGACCTGGTGCCTGGAAGAGGGGCCGGCCACGGTTCCGCGCCAGGTGGAGCGGTTCCGGGCGGGCGGGCGGGACCCTCGACCAAGGACCGGTTCTCCCTTGGGGAGTCTGGCCTGTGCCCCGCCTGGGAGGCTAAGAGCCTTGCTTCGCCTGCAAAGCCCCCACCCTGCCACAAGGCGGCAGACTTGGACCCAGCCGCTTCAACCCTCCAGTCTCTGCGGAACCACCCAAAAATGGAGTGTGACCGCTGCGACCTCAGTCCCCCAGAGCTCCAACCCCCACCTCTGTGAGGGAATCGGCGACCTCCTGTCCTTGGCGTCCGCAAAAGGCATTCATCTGCGGTGAACCTGGGCCTCGGGCGAACACGGTCAGGCCCCATGGTAGGAGCCCGGGGAGGCAATGGCAGCCTCTGCGGCCAGGCCTCGGACTCTCCCCGGGGCTCTCTCGGGTCCCAGGCGCCCTCTCTAGCCCGGGGAGTGCCCACGCCGTCCCCTGACCCCCGCAGGACGCCTGCATCCCGCCATAAGCGGCCCACCTCGTCCATGGAGCTGGGACACATGGGGCCGGGGTGCCAGCAACTGGCCTACGTGGCTACAAACCCGCAGACCCCTCCGTCCCGTCCCCACCACTGCGAAGATCCCCCTGTTCTTCCATCCGTAAAGGGGTTCCCCTTTACGGATGGAAGAACAGGGGGGAGGCCCCCAGGAGATGGCTTTTGTCCGAGCCGCGGCTGGGTGGTTTCGGGCCAAGAGGCGGGGCCGCGCAGGTGCAAGCAGGCCCCACCCCAAGAGCATCCCTCCGGGCAACGTGCCCCCCCCTTGAGATATCAGGCCAGGTCCACAGGGTCCCTGGGCTGGTGTCAGAGTTAACGGAGGCCCTCCCTGCCACCCAGAGGACCGCGCGTTTTCCCGTGGACCACACTTGCCAGCCCGACTCCCACCCCGCCAGAGGCAGAGTGCCAGGGAAGAGCTAGGGACCTGGGGCCGGGAAGAGGGGCCGGCCTCGGTTCCGGGCCAGGTGGGGCTGGCCCGGGCGGGCGGGACCCACGCCCAGGGACCGGGTCTCCCTGGGGGTCTCGGGCCTGAGACCTGCCTGGGGGGCTAAGAGTCTCTCTTGGCTCAAACGGCCCCACCCTGCCCCGAGGCGGAAACCTTGGACCGAGACGCTTCTACTCTCTAAAGTCTGGGCTGAACTTTGCGAGAAGGGACTGTGTGCGCTGCGACCTGGGTCCCACAGAGCTCGAACCCCCCCTGCCCGTGAAGGGATCCGCGGCCTGTGGTCCCTGGTGTCCGCAAAAGGCATTCACCTGCGGAGAACCTGGGCCCAGGTGAGCGGGACCAGGCCCCACGGCAGGAGCCTGGGGAGGTCACTGGAGCCCCGGGGGCCAGGGCTGGGCATTTTCCCGGGTGCTCTCTCGGGTCCCAGGCGCCCTCTCTCGCCCGGGGAGTGCCCACGCCGTCCCCTGAGCCCCGCAGGACGCCTGCATCGGGCCATAAGCGGCCCACCTCGTCCATGGAGCTGGGACACATGGGGCCGGGGTGCGAGCAACTGGCCTACGTGGCTGCAAACCCGCAGACCCCTCCGTCCCGTCCCCACCACTGCGAAGATCCCCCTGTTCTTCCATCCGTAAAGGGGTCCCCCTTTACGGATGGAAGAACAGGGGGGAGGCCCCCAGGAGATGGCTTTTGTCCGAGCCGCGGCTGGGTGGTTTCGGGCCAAGAGGCGGGGCCGCGCAGGCGCAAGCAGGCCCCACCCCAAGAGCATCCCTCCGGGCAACGTGCCCCCCCCTTGAGATATCAGGCCAGGTCCACAGGGTCCCTGGGCTGGTGTCAGAGTTAACGGAGGCCCTCCCTGCCACCCAGAGGACCGCGCGTTTTCCCGTGGACCAAACTTCCCAGCAGCTCTCCCACCCCCGCAGAGGCAGAGTGCCAGGAAAGAACAAGGGACCTGGTGCCTGGAAGAGGGGCCGGCCACGGTTCCGCGCCAGGTGGAGCGGTTCCGGGCGGGCGGGCGGGACCCTCGACCAAGGACCGGTTCTCCCTTGGGGAGTCTGGCCTGTGCCCCGCCTGGGAGGCTAAGAGCCTTGCTTCGCCTGCAAAGCCCCCACCCTGCCACAAGGCGGCAGACTTGGACCCAGCCGCTTCAACCCTCCAGTCTCTGCGGAACCACCCAAAAATGGAGTGTGACCGCTGCGACCTCAGTCCCCCAGAGCTCCAACCCCCACCTCTGTGAGGGAATCGGTGACCTCCTGTCCTTGGCGTCCGCAAAAGGCATTCACCTGCGGTGAACCTGGGCCTCAGGCGAACACGGTCAGGCCCCATGGTAGGAGCCCGGGGAGGCAATGGCAGCCTCTGCGGCCAGGCCTCGGACTCTCCCCGGGGCTCTCTCGGGTCCCAGGCGCCCTCTCTCGCCCGGGGAGTGCCCACGCCGTCCCCTGACCCCGCAGGACGCCTGCATCCCGCCATAAGCGGCCCACCTCGTCCATGGAGCTGGGACACATGGGGCCGGGGTGCCAGCAAATGGCCTACGTGGCTGCAAACCCGCAGACCCCTCCGTCCCGTCCCCACCACTGCGAAGATCCCCCTGTTCTTCCATCCGTAAAGGGGTCCCCCTTTACGGATGGAAGAACAGGGGGGAGGCCCCCAGGGGATGGCTTTTGTCCGAGCCGCGGCTGGGTGGTTTCGGGCCAAGAGGCGGGGCCGCGCAGGCGCAAGCAGGCCCCACCCCAAGAGCATCCCTCCGGGCAACGTGCCCCCCCCTTGAGATATCAGGCCAGGTCCACAGGGTCCCTGGGCTGGTGTCAGAGTTAACGGAGGCCCTCCCTGCCACCCAGAGGACCGCGCGTTTTCCCGTGGACCACACTTGCCAGCCCGTCTCCCACCCCGCCAGAGGCAGAGTGCCAGGGAAGAGCTAGGGACCTGGGGCCGGGAAGAGGGGCCGGCCACGGTTCCGGGCCAGGTGGGGCGGGCCCGGGCGGGCGGGACCCACGCCCAGGGACCGGGTCTCACTGGGGGTCTCGGGCCAGAGACCTACCTGGGGGGCTAAGAGTCTCTCTTGGCTCAAACGGCCCCACCTTGCCCCGAGGCGGAAAACTTGGACCGAGACGCTTCTACTCTCTAAAGTCTGGGCTGAACTTTGCGAGAAGGGACTGTGTGCGCTGCGACCTGGGTCCCACAGAGCTCGAACCCCCCCTGCCCGTGAAGGGATCCACGGCCTGTGGTCCCTGGTGTCCGCAAAAGGCATTCACCTGCGGAGAACCTGGGCCCAGGTGAGCGGGACCAGGCCCCACGGCAGGAGCCTGGGGAGGCCACTGGAGCCCCGGGGGCCAGGGCTGGGCATTTTCCCGGGTGCTCTCTCGGGTCCCAGGCGCCCTCTCTCGCCCGGGGAGTGCCCACGCTGTCCCCTGAGCCCCGCAGGACGCCTGCATCGGGCCATAAGCGACCCACCTCGTCCATGGAGCTGGGACACATGGGGCCGGGGTGCGAGCAACTGGCCTACGTGGCTGCAAACCCGCAGACCCCTCCGTCCCGTCCCCACCACTGCGAAGATCCCCCTGTTCTTCCATCCGTAAAGGGGTCCCCCTTTACGGATGGAAGAACAGGGGGGAGGCCCCCAGGAGATGGCTTTTGTCCGAGCCGCGGCTGGGTGGTTTCGGGCCAAGAGGCGGGGCCGCGCAGGCGCAAGCAGGCTCCACCCCAAGAGCATCCCTCCGGGCAACGTGCCCCCCCCTTGAGATATCAGGCCAGGTCCACAGGGTCCCTGGGCTGGTGTCAGAGTTAACGGAGGCCCTCCCTGCCACCCAGAGGACCGCGCGTTTTCCCGTGGACCAAACTTCCCAGCAGCTCTCCCACCCCCGCAGAGGCAGAGTGCCAGGAAAGAACTAGGGACCTGGTGCCTGGAAGAGGGGCCGGCCACGGTTCCGCGCCAGGTGGAGCGGTTCCGGGCGGGCGGGCGGGACCCTCGACCAAGGACCGGTTCTCCCTTGGGGAGTCTGGCCTGTGCCCCGCCTGGGAGGCTAAGAGCCTTGCTTCGCCTGCAAAGCCCCCACCCTGCCACAAGGCGGCAGACTTGGACCCAGCCGCTTCAACCCTCCAGTCTCTGCGGAACCACCCAAAAATGGAGTGTGACCGCTGCGACCTCAGTCCCCCAGAGCTCCAACCCCCACCTCTGTGAGGGAATCGGCGACCTCCTGTCCTTGGCTTCCGCAAAAGGCATTCACCTGCGTTGAACCTGGGCCTCGGGCGAACACGGTCAGGCCCCATGGTAGGAGCCCGGGGAGGCAATGGCAGCCTCTGCGGCCAGGCCTCGGACTCTCCCCGGGGCTCTCTCGGGTCCCAGGCGCCCTCTCTCGCCCGGGGAGTGCCCACGCCGTCCCCTGACCCCCGCAGGACGCCTGCATCCCGGCATAAGCGGCCCACCTCGTCCATGGAGCTGGGACACATGGGGCCGGGGTGCCAGCAACTGGCCTACGTGGCTGCAAACCCGCAGACCCCTCCGTCCCGTCCCCACCACTGCGAAGATCCCCCTGTTCTTCCATCCGTAAAGGGATTCCCCTTTACGGATGGAAGAACAGGGGGGAGGCCCCCAGGAGATGGCTTTTGTCCGAGCCGCGGCTGGGTGGTTTCGGGCCAAGAGGCGGGGCCGCGCAGGTGTAAGCAGGCCCCACCCCAAGAGCATCCCTCCGGGCAACGTGCCCCCCCCTTGAGATATCAGGCCAGGTCCACAGGGTCCCTGGGCTGGTGTCAGAGTTAACGGAGGCCCTCCCTGCCACCCAGAGGACCGCGCGTTTTCCCGTGGACCACACTTGCCAGCCCGTCTCCCACCCCGCCAGAGTCAGAGTGCCAGGGAAGAGCTAGGGACCTGGTGCCTGGAAGAGGGGCCGGCCACGGTTCCGGGCCAGGTGGGGCTGGCCCGGGCGGGCGGGACCCACGCCCAGGGACCGGGTCTCCCTGGGGGTCTCGGGCCTGAGACCTGCCTGGGGGGCTAAGAGTCTCTCTTGGCTCAAACGGCCCCACCCTGCCCCGAGGCGGAAAACTTGGACCGAGACGCTTCTACTCTCTAAAGTCTGGGCTGAACTTTGCGAGAAGGGACTGTGTGCGCTGCGACCTGGGTCCCACAGAGCTCGAACCCCCCCTGCCCGTGAAGGGATCCGCGGCCTGTGGTCCCTGGTGTCCGCAAAAGGCATTCACCTGCGGAGAACCTGGGCCCAGGTGAGCGGGACCAGGCCCCACGGCAGGAGCCTGGGGAGGCCACTGGAGCCCCGGGGGCCAGGGCTGGGCATTTTCCCGGGTGCTCTCTCGTGTCCCATGCGCCCTCTCTCGCCCGGGGAGTGCCCACGCCGTCCCCTGAGCCCCGATAGACGCCTGCATCCCGCCATAAGCGGCCCACCTCGTCCATGGAGCTGGAACACATGGGGCCGGGGTGCCAGCAACTGGCCTACGTGGCTGCAAACCCGCAGACCCCTCGGTCCCGTCCCCACCACTGCGAAGATCCCCCTGTTCTTCCATCCGTAAAGGGGTCCCCCTTTACGGATGGAAGAACAGGGGGGAGGCCCCCAGGAGATGGCTTTTGTCCGAGCCGCGGCTGGGTGGTTTCGGGCCAAGAGGCGGGGCCGCGCAGGCGCAAGCAGGCCCCACCCCAAGAGCATCCCTCCGGGCAACGTGCACCCCCCTTGAGATATCAGACCAGGTCCACAGGGTCCCTGGGCTGGTGTCAGAGTTAACGGAGGCCCTCCCTGACACCCAGAGGACCGCGCGTTTTCCCGTGGACCACACTTGCCAGCCCGTCTCCCACCCCGCCAGAGGCAGAGTGCCAGGGAAGAGCTAGGGACCTGGGGCCGGGAAGAGGGGCCGGCCAGGGTTCCGGGCCAGGTGGGGCGGGCCCGGGCGGGCGGGACCCACGCCCAGGGACCGGGTCTCCCTGGGGGTCTCGGGCCTGAGACCTGCCTGGGGGGCTAAGAGTCTCTCTTGGCTCAAACGGCCCCACCCTGCCCCGAGGCGGAAAACTTGGACCGAGACGCTTCTACTCTCTAAAGTCTGGGCTGAACTTTGCGAGAAGGGACTGTGTGCGCTGCGACCTGGGTCCCACAGAGCTCGAACCCCCCCTGCCCGTGAAGGGATCCGCGGCCTGTGGTCCCTGGTGTCCGCAAAAGGCATTCACCTGCGGAGAACCTGGGCCCAGGTGAGCGGGACCAGGCCCCACGGCAGGAGCCTGGGGAGGCCACTGGAGCCCCGGGGGCCAGGGCTGGGCATTTTCCCGGGTGCTCTCTCGGGCCCCAGGCGCCCTCTCTCGCCCGGGGAGTGCCCACGCCGTCCCCTGAGCCCCGCAGGACGCCTTCATCCCGCCATAAGCGGCCCACCTCGTCCATGGAGCTGGAACACATGGGGCCGGGGTGCGAGCAAATGGCCTACGTGGCTGCAAACCCGCAGACCCCTCCGTCCCGTCCCCACCACTGCGAAGATCCCCCTGTTCTTCCATCCGTAAAGGGGTCCCCCTTTACGGATGGAAGAACAGGGGGGAGGCCCCCAGGAGATGGCTTTTGTCCGAGCCGCGGCTGGGTGGTTTCGGGCCAAGAGGCGGGGCCGTGCAGGCGCAAGCAGGCCCCACCCCAAGAGCATCCCTCCGGGCAACGTGCCCCCCCCTTGAGATATCAGGCCAGGTCCACAGGGTCCCTGGGCTGGTGTCAGAGTTAACGGAGGCCCTCCCTGCCACCCAGAGGACCGCGCGTTTTCCCGTGGACCACACTTGCCAGCCCGTCTCCCACCCCGCCAGAGGCAGAGTGCCAGGGAAGAGCTAGGGACCTGGGTCCGGGAAGAGGGGCCGGCCACGGTTCCGGGCCAGGTGGGGCGGGCCCGGGCGGGCGGGACCCACGCCCAGGGACCGGGTCTCCCTGGGGGTCTCGGGCCTGAGACCTGCCTGGGGGGCTAAGAGTCTCTCTTGGCTCAAACGGCCCCACCTTGCCCCGAGGCGGAAAACTTGGACCGAGACGCTTCTACTCTCTAAAGTCTGGGCTGAACTTTGCGAGAAGGGACTGTGTGCGCTGCGACCTGGGTCCCACAGAGCTCGAACCCCCCCTGCCCGTGAAGGGATCCGCGGCCTGTGGTCCCTGGTGTCCGCAAAAGGCATTCACCTGCGGAGAACCTGGGCCCAGGTGAGCGGGACCAGGCCCCACGGCAGGAGCCTGGGGAGGCCACTGGAGCCCCGGGGGCCAGGGCTGGGCATTTTCCCGGGTGCTCTCTCGGGTCCCAGGCGCCCTCTCTCGCCCGGGGAGTGCCCACGCCGTCCCCTGACCCCCGCAGGACGCCTGCATCGGGCCATAAGCGGCCCACCTCGTCCATGGAGCTGGAACACATGGGGCCGGGGTGCGAGCAACTGGCCTACGTGGCTGCAAACCCGCAGACCCCTCCGTCCCGTCCCCACCACTGCGAAGATCCCCCTGTTCTTCCATCCGTAAAGGGGTCCCCCTTTACGGATGGAAGAACAGGGGGGAGGCCCCCAGGAGATGGCTTTTGTCCGAGTCGCGGCTTGGTGGTTTCGGGCCAAGAGGCGGGGCCGCGCAGGCGCAAGCAGGCCCCACCCCAAGAGCATCCCTCCGGGCAACGTGCCCCCCCCTTGAGATATCAGGCCAGGTCCACAGGGTCCCTGGGCTGGTGTCAGAGTTAACGGAGGCCCTCCCTGCCACCCAGAGGACCGCGCGTTTTCCCGTGGACCAAACTTCCCAGCAGCTCTCCCACCCCCGCAGAGGCAGAGTGCCAGGAACGAACTAGGGACCTGGTGCCTGGAAGAGGGGCCGGCCACGGTTCCGCGCCAGGTGGAGCGGTTCCGGGCGGGCGGGCGGGACCCTCGACCAAGGACCGGTTCTCCCTTGGGGAGTCTGGCCTGTGCCCCGCCTGGGAGGCTAAGAGCCTTGCTTCGCCTGCAAAGCCCCCACCCTGCCACAAGGCGGCAGACTTGGACCCAGCCGCTTCAACCCTCCAGTCTCTGCGGAACCACCCAAAAATGGAGTGTGACCGCTGCGACCTCAGTCCCCCAGAGCTCCAACCCCCACCTCTGTGAGGGTATCGGCGACCTCCTGTCCTTGGCGTCCGCAAAAGGCATTCACCTGCGGTGAACCTAGGCCTCGGGCGAACACGGTCAGTCCCCATGGTAGGAGCCCGGGGAGGCAATGGCAGCCTCTGCGGCCAGGCCTCGGACTCTCCCGGGGGCTCTCTCGGGTCCCAGGCGCCCTCTCTCGCCCGGGGAGTGACGACGCCGTCCCCTGACCCCCGCAGGACGCCTGCATCCCGCCATAAGCGGCCGACCTCGTCCATGGAGCTGGGACACATGGGGCCGGGGTGCCAGCAACTGGCCTACGTGGCTGCAAACCCGCAGACCCCTCCGTCCCGTCCCCACCACTGCGAAGATCCCCCTGTTCTTCCATCCGTAAAGGGGTCCCCCTTTACGGATGGAAGAACAGGGGGGAGGCCCCCAGGGGATGGCTTTTGTCCGAACCGCGGCTGGGTGGTTTCGGGCCAAGAGGCGGGGCCGCGCAGGCGCAAGCAGGCCCCACCCCAAGAGCATCCCTCCGGGCAACGTGCCCCCCCCTTGAGATATCAGGCCAGGTCCACAGGGTCCCTGGGCTGGTGTCAGAGTTAACGGAGGCCCTCCCTGCCACCCAGAGGACCGCGCGTTTTCCCGTGGACCACACTTGCCAGCCCGTCTCCCACCCCGCCAGAGGCAGAGTGCCAGGGAAGAGCTAGGGACCTGGGTCCGGGAAGAGGGGCCGGCCACGGTTCCGGGCCAGGTGGGGCGGGCCCGGGCGGGCGGGACCCACGCCCAGGGACCGGGTCTCCCTGGGGGTCTCGGGCCTGAGACCTGCCTGGGGGGCTAAGAGTCTCTCTTGGCTCAAACGGCCCCACCCTGCCCCGAGGCGGAAAACTTGGACCGAGACGCTTCTACTCTCTAAAGTCTGGGCTGAACTTTGCGAGAAGGGACTGTGTGCGCTGCGACCTGGGTCCCACAGAGCTCGAACCCCCCCTGCCCGTGAAGGGATCCGCGGCCTGTGGTCCCTGGTGTCCGCAAAAGGCATTCACCTGCGGAGAACCTGGGCCCAGGTGAGCGGGACCAGGCCCCACGGCAGGAGCCTGGGGAGGCCACTGGAGCCCCGGGGGCCAGGGCTGGGCATTTTCCCGGGTGCTCTCTCGTGTCCCATGCGCCCTCTCTCACCCGGGGAGTGCCCACGCCGTCCCCTGAGCCCCGATAGACGCCTGCATCCCGCCATAAGCGGCCCACCTCGTCCATGGAGCTGGAACACATGGGGCCGGGGTGCCAGCAACTGGCCTACGTGGCTGCAAACCCGCAGACCCCTCGGTCCCGTCCCCACCACTGCGAAGATCCCCCTGTTCTTCCATCCGTAAAGGGGTCCCCCTTTACGGATGGAAGAACAGGGGGGAGGCCCCCAGGAGATGGCTTTTGTCCGAGCCGCGGCTGGGTGGTTTCGGGCCAAGAGGCGGGGCCGCGCAGGCGCAAGCAGGCCCCACCCCAAGAGCATCCCTCCGGGCAACGTGCCCCCCCCTTGAGATATCAGGCCAGGTCCACAGGGTCCCTGGGCTGGTGTCAGAGTTAACGGAGGCCCTCCCTGCCACCCAGAGGACCGCGCGTTTTCCCGTGGACCACACTTGCCAGCCCGTCTCCCACCCCGCCAGAGGCAGAGTGCCAGGGAAGAGCTAGGGACCTGGGGCCGGGAAGAGGGGCCGGCCACGGTTCCGGGCCAGGTGGGGCGGGCCCGGGCGGGCGGGACCCACGCCCAGGGACCGGGTCTCCCTGGGGGTCTCGGGCCTGAGACCTGCCTGGGGGGCTAAGAGTCTCTCTTGGCTCAAACGGCCCCACCTTGCCCCGAGGCGGAAAACTTGGACCGAGACGCTTCTACTCTCTAAAGTCTGGGCTGAACTTTGCGAGAAGGGACTGTGTGCGCTGCGACCTGGGTCCCACAGAGCTCGAACCCCCCCTGCCCGTGAAGGGATCCGCGGCCTGTGGTCCCTGGTGTCCGCAAAAGGCATTCACCTGCGGAGAACCTGGGCCCAGGTGAGCGGGACCAGGCCCCACGGCAGGAGCCTGGGGAGGCCACTGGAGCCCCGGGGGCCAGGGCTGGGCATTTTCCCGGGTGCTCTCTCGGGCCCCAGGCGCCCTCTCTCGCCCGGGGAGTGCCCACGCCGTCCCCTGAGCCCCGCAGGACGCCTGCATCGGGCCATAAGCGGCCCACCTCGTCCATGGAGCTGGAACACATGGGGCCGGGGTGCGAGCAACTGGCCTACGTGGCTGCAAACCCGCAGACCCCTCCGTCCCGTCCCCACCACTGCGAAGATCCCCCTGTTCTTCCATCCGTAAAGGGGTCCCCCTTTACGGATGGAAGAACAGGGGGGAGGCCCCCAGGAGATGGCTTTTGTCCGAGTCGCGGCTGGGTGGTTTCGGGCCAAGAGGCGGGGCCGCGCAGGCGCAAGCAGGCCCCACCCCAAGAGCATCCCTCCGGGCAACGTGCCCCCCCCTTGAGATATCAGGCCAGGTCCACAGGGTCCCTGGGCTGGTGTCAGAGTTAACGGAGGCCCTCCCTGCCACCCAGAGGACCGCGCGTTTTCCCGTGGACCAAACTTCCCAGCAGCTCTCCCACCCCCGCAGAGGCAGAGTGCCAGGAACGAACTAGGGACCTGGTGCCTGGAAGAGGGGCCGGCCACGGTTCCGCGCCAGGTGGAGCGGTTCCGGGCGGGCGGGCGGGACCCTCGACCAAGGACCGGTTCTCCCTTGGGGAGTCTGGCCTGTGCCCCGCCTGGGAGGCTAAGAGCCTTGCTTCGCCTGCAAAGCCCCCACCCTGCCACAAGGCGGCAGACTTGGACCCAGCCGCTTCAACCCTCCAGTCTCTGCGGAACCACCCAAAAATGGAGTGTGACCGCTGCGACCTCAGTCCCCCAGAGCTCCAACCCCCACCTCTGTGAGGGTATCGGCGACCTCCTGTCCTTGGCGTCCGCAAAAGGCATTCACCTGCGGTGAACCTAGGCCTCGGGCGAACACGGTCAGTCCCCATGGTAGGAGCCCGGGGAGGCAATGGCAGCCTCTGCGGCCAGGCCTCGGACTCTCCCGGGGGCTCTCTCGGGTCCCAGGCGCCCTCTCTCGCCCGGGGAGTGACGACGCCGTCCCCTGACCCCCGCAGGACGCCTGCATCCCGCCATAAGCGGCCGACCTCGTTCAAGGAGCTGGGACACATGGGGCCGGGGTGCCAGCAACTGGCCTACGTGGCTGCAAACCCGCAGACCCCTCCGTCCCGTCCCCACCACTGCGAAGATCCCCCTGTTCTTCCATCCGTAAAGGGGTCCCCCTTTACGGATGGAAGAACAGGGGGGAGGCCCCCAGGGGATGGCTTTTGTCCGAACCGCGGCTGGGTGGTTTCGGGCCAAGAGGCGGGGCCGCGCAGGCGCAAGCAGGCCCCACCCCAAGAGCATCCCTCCGGGCAACGTGCCCCCCCCTTGAGATATCAGGCCAGGTCCACAGGGTCCCTGGGCTGGTGTCAGAGTTAACGGAGGCCCTCCCTGCCACCCAGAGGACCGCGCGTTTTCCCGTGGACCACACTTGCCAGCCCGTCTCCCACCCCGCCAGAGGCAGAGTGCCAGGGAAGAGCTAGGGACCTGGGTCCGGGAAGAGGGGCCGGACACGGTTCCGGGCCAGGTGGGGCGGGCCCGGGCGGGCGGGACCCACGCCCAGGGACCGGGTCTCCCTGGGGGTCTCGGGCCAGAGACCTACCTGGGGGGCTAAGAGTCTCTCTTGGCTCAAACGGCCCCACCTTGCCCCGAGGCGGAAAACTTGGACCGAGACGCTTCTACTCTCTAAAGTCTGGGCTGAACTTTGCGAGAAGGGACTGTGTGCGCTGCGACCTGGGTCCCACAGAGCTCGAACCCCCCCTGCCCGTGAAGGGATCCACGGCCTGTGGTCCCTGGTGTCCGCAAAAGGCATTCACCTGCGGAGAACCTGGGCCCAGGTGAGCGGGACCAGGCCCCACGGCAGGAGCCTGGGGAGGCCACTGGAGCCCCGGGGGCCAGGGCTGGGCATTTTCCCGGGTGCTCTCTCGGGTCCCAGGCGCCCTCTCTCGCCCGGGGAGTGCCCACGCTGTCCCCTGACCCCCGCAGGACGCCTGCATCGGGCCATAAGCGACCCACCTCGTCCATGGAGCTGGGACACATGGGGCCGGGGTGCGAGCAACTGGCCTACGTGGCTGCAAACCCGCAGACCCCTCCGTCCCGTCCCCACCACTGCGAAGATCCCCCTGTTCTTCCATCCGTAAAGGGGTCCCCCTTTACGGATGGAAGAACAGGGGGGAGGCCCCCAGGAGATGGCTTTTGTCCGAGCCGCGGCTGGGTGGTTTCGGGCCAAGAGGCGGGGCCGCGCAGGCGCAAGCAGGCCCCACCCCAAGAGCATCCCTCCGGGCAACGTGCCCCCCCCTTGAGATATCAGGCCAGGTCCACAGGGTCCCTGGGCTGGTGTCAGAGTTAACGGAGGCCCTCCCTGCCACCCAGAGGACCGCGCGTTTTCCCGTGGACCAAACTTCCCAGCAGCTCTCCCACCCCCGCAGAGGCAGAGTGCCAGGAAAGAACTAGGGACCTGGTGCCTGGAAGAGGGGCCGGCCACGGTTCCGCGCCAGGTGGAGCGGTTCCGGGCGGGCGGGCGGGACCCTCGACCAAGGACCGGTTCTCCCTTGGGGAGTCTGGCCTGTGCCCCGCCTGGGAGGCTAAGAGCCTTGCTTCGCCTGCAAAGCCCCCACCCTGCCACAAGGCGGCAGACTTGGACCCAGCCGCTTCAACCCTCCAGTCTCTGCGGAACCACCCAAAAATGGAGTGTTACCGCTGCGACCTCAGTCCCCCAGAGCTCCAACCCCCACCTCTGTGAGGGAATCGGCGACCTCCTGTCCTTGGCGTCCGCAAAAGGCATTCACCTGCGGTGAACCTGGGCCTCGGGCGAACACGGTCAGGCCCCATGGTAGGAGCCCGGGGAGGCAATGGCAGCCTCTGCGGCCAGGCCTCGGACTCTCCCCGGGGCTCTCTCGGGTCCCAGGCGCCCTCTCTCGCCCGGGGAGTGCCCACGCCGTCCCCTGACCCCCGCAGGACGCCTGCATCCCGCCATAAGCGGCCCACCTCGTCCATGGAGCTGGGACACATGGGGCCGGGGTGCCAGTAACTGGCCTACGTGGCTGCAAACCCGCAGACCCCTCCGTCCCGTCCCCACCACTGCGAAGATCCCCCTGTTCTTCCATCCGTAAAGGGGTTCCCCTTTACGGATGGAAGAACAGGGGGGAGGCCCCCAGGAGATGGCTTTTGTCCGAGCCACGGCTGGGTGGTTTCGGGCCAAGAGGCGGGGCCGCGCAGGTGCAAGCAGGCCCCACCCCAAGAGCATCCCTCCGGGCAACGTGCCCCCCCCTTGAGATATCAGGCCAGGTCCACAGGGTCCCTGGGCTGGTGTCAGAGTTAACGGAGGCCCTCCCTGCCACCCAGAGGACCGCGCGTTTTCCCGTGGACCACACTTGCCAGCCCGTCTCCCACCCCGCCAGAGGCAGAGTGCCAGGGAAGAGCTAGGGACCTGGTGCCTGGAAGAGGGGCCGGCCACGGTTCCGGGCCAGGTGGGGCTGGCCCGGGCGGGCGGGACCCACGCCCAGGGACCGGGTCTCCCTGGGGGTCTCGGGCCTGAGACCTGCCTGGGGGGCTAAGAGTCTCTCTTGGCTCAAACGGCCCCACCCTGCCCCGAGGCGGAAACCTTGGACCGAGACGCTTCTACTCTCTAAAGTCTGGGCTGAACTTTGCGAGAAGGGACTGTGTGCGCTGCGACCTGGGTCCCACAGAGCTCGAACCCCCCCTGCCCGTGAAGGGATCCGCGGCCTGTGGTCCCTGGTGTCCGCAAAAGGCATTCACCTGCGGAGAACCTGGGCCCAGGTGAGCGGGACCAGGCCCCACGGCAGGAGCCTGGGGAGGTCACTGGAGCCCCGGGGGCCAGGGCTGGGCATTTTCCCGGGTGCTCTCTCGGGTCCCAGGCGCCCTCTCTCGCCCGGGGAGTGCCCACGCCGTCCCCTGAGCCCCGCAGGACGCCTGCATCGGGCCATAAGCGGCCCACCTCGTCCATGGAGCTGGGACACATGGGGCCGGGGTGCGAGCAACTGGCCTACGTGGCTGCAAACCCGCAGACCCCTCCGTCCCGTCCCCACCACTGCGAAGATCCCCCTGTTCTTCCATCCGTAAAGGGGTCCCCCTTTACGGATGGAAGAACAGGGGGGAGGCCCCCAGGAGATGGCTTTTGTCCGAGCCGCGGCTGGGTGGTTTCGGGCCAAGAGGCGGGGCCGCGCAGGCGCAAGCAGTCCCCACCCCAAGAGCATCCCTCCGGGCAACGTGCCCCCCCCTTGAGATATCAGGCCAGGTCCACAGGGTCCCTGGGCTGGTGTCAGAGTTAACGGAGGCCCTCCCTGCCACCCAGAGGACCGCGCGTTTTCCCGTGGACCAAACTTCCCAGCAGCTCTCCCACCCCCGCAGAGGCAGAGTGCCAGGAACGAACTAGGGACCTGGTGCCTGGAAGAGGGGCCGGCCACGGTTCCGCGCCAGGTGGAGCGGTTCCGGGCGGGCGGGCGGGACCCTCGACCAAGGACCGGTTCTCCCTTGGGGAGTCTGGCCTGTGCCCCGCCTGGGAGGCTAAGAGCCTTGCTTCGCCTGCAAAGCCCCCACCCTGCCACAAGGCGGCAGACTTGGACCCAGCCGCTTCAACCCTCCAGTCTCTGCGGAACCACCCAAAAATGGAGTGTGACCGCTGCGACCTCAGTCCCCCAGAGCTCCAACCCCCACCTCTGTGAGGGAATCGGCGACCTGCTGTCCTTGGCGTCCGCAAAAGGCATTCACCTGCGGTGAACCTGGGCCTCGGGCGAACACGGTCAGGCCCCATGGTAGGAGCCCGGGGAGGCAATGGCAGCCTCTGCGGCCAGGCCTCGGACTCTCCCCGGGGCTCTCTCGGGTCCCAGGCGCCCTCTCTCGCCCGGGGAGTGCCCACGCCGTCCCCTGACCCCCGCAGGACGCCTGCATCCCGCCATAAGCGGCCCACCTCGTCCATGGAGCTGGGACACATGGGGCCGGGGTGCCAGCAACTGGCCTACGTGGCTGCAAACCCGCAGACCCCTCCGTCCCGTCCCCACCACTGCGAAGATCCCCCTGTTCTTCCATCCGTAAAGGGGTCCCCCTTTACGGATGGAAGAACAGGGGGGAGGCCCCCAGGAGATGGCTTTTGTCCGAGCCGCGGCTGGGTGGTTTCGGGCCAAGAGGCGGGGCCGCGCAGGCGCAAGCAGGCCCCACCCCAAGAGCATCCCTCCGGGCAACGTGCCCCCCCCTTGAGATATCAGGCCAGGTCCACAGGGTCCCTGGGCTGGTGTCAGAGTTAACGGAGGCCCTCCCTGCCACCCAGAGGACCGCGCGTTTTCCCGTGGACCACACTTGCCAGCCCGTCTCCCACCCCGCCAGAGGCAGAGTGCCAGGGAAGAGCTAGGGACCTGGGGCCGGGAAGAGGGGCCGGCCACGGTTCCGGGCCAGGTGGGGCGGGCCCGGGCGGGCGGGACCCACGCCCAGGGACCGGGTCTCCCTGGGGGTCTCGGGCCAGAGACCTACCTGGGGGGCTAAGAGTCTCTCTTGGCTCAAACGGCCCCACCTTGCCCCGAGGCGGAAAACTTGGACCGAGACGCTTCTACTCTCTAAAGTCTGGGCTGAACTTTGCGAGAAGGGACTGTGTGCGCTGCGACCTGGGTCCCACAGAGCTCGAACCCCCCCTGCCCGTGAAGGGATCCACGGCCTGTGGTCCCTGGTGTCCGCAAAAGGCATTCACCTGCGGAGAACCTGGGCCCAGGTGAGCGGGACCAGGCCCCACGGCAGGAGCCTGGGGAGGCCACTGGAGCCCCGGGGGCCAGGGCTGGGCATTTTCCCGGGTGCTCTCTCGGGTCCCAGGCGCCCTCTCTCGCCCGGGGAGTGCCCACGCTGTCCCCTGACCCCCGCAGGACGCCTGCATCGGGCCATAAGCGACCCACCTCGTCCATGGAGCTGGGACACATGGGGCCGGGGTGCGAGCAACTGGCCTACGTGGCTGCAAACCCGCAGACCCCTCCGTCCCGTCCCCACCACTGCGAAGATCCCCCTGTTCTTCCATCCGTAAAGGGGTCCCCCTTTACGGATGGAAGAACAGGGGGGAGGCCCCCAGGAGATGGCTTTTGTCCGAGCCGCGGCTGGGTGGTTTCGGGCCAAGAGGCGGGGCCGCGCAGGCGCAAGCAGGCCCCACCCCAAGAGCATCCCTCCGGGCAACGTGCCCCCCCCTTGAGATATCAGGCCAGGTCCACAGGGTCCCTGGGCTGGTGTCAGAGTTAACGGAGGCCCTCCCTGCCACCCAGAGGACCGCGCGTTTTCCCGTGGACCAAACTTCCCAGCAGCTCTCCCACCCCCGCAGAGGCAGAGTGCCAGGAAAGAACAAGGGACCTTGTGCCTGGAAGAGGGGCCGGCCACGGTTCCGCGCCAGGTGGAGCGGTTCCGGGCGGGCGGGCGGGACCCTCGACCAAGGACCGGTTCTCCCTTGGGGAGTCTGGCCTGTGCCCCGCCTGGGAGGCTAAGAGCCTTGCTTCGCCTGCAAAGCCCCCACCCTGCCACAAGGCGGCAGACTTGGACCCAGCCGCTTCAACCCTCCAGTCTCTGCGGAACCACCCAAAAATGGAGTGTGACCGCTGCGACCTCAGTCCCCCAGAGCTCCAACCCCCACCTCTGTGAGGGAATCGGCGACCTCCTGTCCTTGGCGTCCGCAAAAGGCATTCACCTGCGGTGAACCTGGGCCTCGGGCGAACACGGTCAGGCCCCATGGTAGGAGCCCGGGGAGGCAATGGCAGCCTCTGCGGCCAGGCCTCGGACTCTCCCCGGGGCTCTCTCGGGTCCCAGGCGCCCTCTCTCGCCCGGGGAGTGCCCACGCCGTCCCCTGACCCCCGCAGGACGCCTGCATCCCGCCATAAGCGGCCCACCTCGTCCATGGAGCTGGGACACATGGGGCCGGGGTGCCAGCAACTGGCCTACGTGGCTGCAAACCCGCAGACCCCTCCGTCCCGTCCCCACCACTGCGAAGATCCCCCTGTTCTTCCATCCGTAAAGGGGTCCCCCTTTACGGATGGAAGAACAGGGGGGAGGCCCCCAGGAGATGGCTTTTGTCCGAGCCGCGGCTGGGTGGTTTCGGGCCAAGAGGCGGGGCCGCGCAGGCGCAAGCAGGCCCCACCCCAAGAGCATCCCTCCGGGCAACGTGCCCCCCCCTTGAGATATCAGGCCAGGTCCACAGGGTCCCTGGGCTGGTGTCAGAGTTAACGGAGGCCCTCCCTGCCACCCAGAGGACCGCGCGTTTTCCCGTGGACCACACTTGCCAGCCCGTCTCCCACCCCGCCAGAGGCAGAGTGCCAGGGAAGAGCTAGGGACCTGGGGCCGGGAAGAGGGGCCGGCCACGGTTCCGGGCCAGGTGGGGCGGGCCCGGGCGGGCGGGACCCACGCCCAGGGACCGGGTCTCCCTGGGGGTCTCGGGCCTGAGACCTGCCTGGGGGGCTAAGAGTCTCTCTTGGCTCAAACGGCCCCACCCTGCCCCGAGGCGGAAAACTTGGACCGAGACGCTTCTACTCTCTAAAGTCTGGGCTGAACTTTGCGAGAAGGGACTGTGTGCGCTGCGACCTGGGTCCCACAGAGCTCGAACCCCCCCTGCCCGTGAAGGGATCCGCGGCCTGTGGTCCCTGGTGTCCGCAAAAGGCATTCACCTGCGGAGAACCTGGGCCCAGGTGAGCGGGACCAGGCGCCACGGCAGGAGCCTGGGGAGGCCACTGGAGCCCCGGGGGCCAGGGCTGGGCATTTTCCCGGGTGCTCTCTCGGGTCCCAGGCGCCCTCTCTCGCCCGGGGAGTGCCCACGCCGTCCCCTGACCCCCGCAGGACGCCTGCATCGGGCCATAAGCGGCCCACCTCGTCCATGGAGCTGGAACACATGGGGCCGGGGTGCGAGCAACTGGCCTACGTGGCTGCAAACCCGCAGACCCTTCCGTCCCGTCCCCACTACTGCGAAGATCCCCCTGTTCTTCCATCCGTAAAGGGGTCCCCCTTTACGGATGGAAGAACAGGGGGGAGGCCCCCAGGAGATGGCTTTTGTCCGAGCCGCGGCTGGGTGGTTTCGGGCCAAGAGGCGGGGCCGCGCAGGCGCAAGCAGGCCCCACCCCAAGAGCATCCCTCCGGGCAACGTGCCCCCCCCTTGAGATATCAGGCCAGGTCCACAGGGTCCCTGGGCTGGTGTCAGAGTTAACGGAGGCCCTCCCTGCCACCCAGAGGACCGCGCGTTTTCCCGTGGACCAAACTTCCCAGCAGCTCTCCCACCCCCGCAGAGGCAGAGTGCCAGGAAAGAACTACGGACCTGGTGCCTGGAAGAGGGGCCGGCCACGGTTCCGCGCCAGGTGGAGCGGTTCTGGGCGGGCGGGCGGGACCCTCGACCAATGACCGGTTCTCCCTTGGGGAGTCTGGCCTGTGCCCCGCCTGGGAGGCTAAGAGCCTTGCTTCGCCTGCAAAGCCCCCACCCTGCCACAAGGCGGCAGACTTGGACCCAGCCGCTTCAACCCTCCAGTCTCTGCGGAACCACCCAAAAATGGAGTGTGACCGCTGCGAACTCAGTCCCCCAGAGCTCCAACCCCCACCTCTGTGAGGGAATCGGCGACCTCCTGTCCTTGGCGTCCGCAAAAGGCATTCACCTGCGGTGAACCTGGGCCTCGGGCGAACACGGTCAGGCCCCATGGTAGGAGCCCGGGGAGGCAATGGCAGCCTCTGCGGCCAGGCCTCGGACTCTCCCCGGGGCTCTCTCGGGTCCCAGGCGCCCTCTCTCGCCCGGGGAGTGCCCACGCCGTCCCCTGACCCCCGCAGGACGCCTGCATCCCGCCATAAGCGGCCCACCTCGTCCATGGAGCTGGGACACATGGGGCCGGGGTGCCAGCAACTGGCCTACGTGGCTGCAAACCCGCAGACCCCTCCGTCCCGTCCCCACCACTGCGAAGATCCCCCTGTTCTTCCATCCGTAAAGGGGTCCCCCTTTACGGATGGAAGAACAGGGGGGAGGCCCCCAGGAGATGGCTTTTGTCCGAGCCGCGGCTGGGTGGTTTCGGGCCAAGAGGCGGGGCCGCGCAGGCGCAAGCAGGCCCCACCCCAAGAGCATCCCTCCGGGCAACGTGCCCCCCCCTTGAGATATCAGGCCAGGTCCACAGGGTCCCTGGGCTGGTGTCAGAGTTAACGGAGGCCCTCCCTGCCACCCAGAGGACCGCGCGTTTTCCCGTGGACCACACTTGCCAGCCCGTCTCCCACCCCGCCAGAGGCAGAGGGCCAGGGAAGAGCTAGGGACCTGGGGCCGGGAAGAGGGGCCGGCCACGGTTCCGGGCCAGGTGGGGCGGGCCCGGGCGGGCGGGACCCACGCCCAGGGACCGGGTCTCCCTGGGGGTCTCGGGCCTGAGACCTGCCTGGGGGGCTAAGAGTCTCTCTTGGCTCAAACGGCCCCACCCTGCCCCGAGGCGGAAAACTTGGACCGAGACGCTTCTACTCTCTAAAGTCTGGGCTGAACTTTGCGAGAAGGGACTGTGTGCGCTGCGACCTGGGTCCCACAGAGCTCGAACCCCCCCTGCCCGTGAAGGGATCCGCGGCCTGTGGTCCCTGGTGTCCGCAAAAGGCATTCACCTGCGGAGAACCTGGGCCCAGGTGAGCGGGACCAGGCCCCACGGCAGGAGCCTGGGGAGGCCACTGGAGCCCCGGGGGCCAGGGCTGGGCATTTTCCCGGGTGCTCTCTCGGGTCCCAGGCGCCCTCTCTCGCCCGGGGAGTGCCCACGCCGTCCCCTGAACCCCGCAGGACGCCTGCATCGGGCCATAAGCGACCCACCTCGTCCATGGAGCTGGGACACATGGGGCCGGGGTGCGAGCAACTGGCCTACGTGGCTGCAAACCCGCAGACCCCTCCGTCCCGTCCCCACCACTGCGAAGATCCCCCTGTTCTTCCATCCGTAAAGGGGTCCCCCTTTACGGATGGAAGAACAGGGGGGAGGCCCCCAGGAGATGGCTTTTGTCCGAGCCGCGGCTGGGTGGTTTCGGGCCAAGAGGCGGGGCCGCGCAGGCGCAAGCAGGCCCCACCCCAAGAGCATCCCTCCGGGCAACGTGCCCCCCCCTTGAGATATCAGGCCAGGTCCACAGGGTCCCTGGGCTGGTGTCAGAGTTAACGGAGGCCCTCCCTGCCACCCAGAGGACCGCGCGTTTTCCCGTGGACCAAACTTCCCAGCAGCTCTCCCACCCCCGCAGAGGCAGAGTGCCAGGAAAGAACTAGGGACCTGGTGCCTGGAAGAGGGGCCGGCCACGGTTCCGCGCCAGGTGGAGCGGTTCCGGGCGGGCGGGCGGGACCCTCGACCAAGGACCGGTTCTCCCTTGGGGAGTCTGGCCTGTGCCCCGCCTGGGAGGCTAAGAGCCTTGCTTCGCCTGCAAAGCCCCCACCCTGCCACAAGGCGGCAGACTTGGACCCAGCCGCTTCAACCCTCCAGTCTCTGCGGAACCACCCAAAAATGGAGTGTGACCGCTGCGACCTCAGTCCCCCAGAGCTCCAACCCCCACCTCTGTGAGGGAATCGGCGACCTCCTGTCCTTGGCGTCCGCAAAAGGCATTCACCTGCGGTGAACCTGGGCCTCGGGCGAACACGGTCAGGCCCCATGGTAGGAGCCCGGGGAGGCAATGGCAGCCTCTGTGGCCAGGCCTCGGACTCTCCCCGGGGCTCTCTCGGGTCCCAGGCGCCCTCTCTCGCCCGGGGAGTGCCCACGCCGTCCCCTGACCACCGCAGGACGCCTGCATCCCGCCATAAGCGGCCCACCTCGTCCATGGAGCTGGGACACATGGGGCCGGGGTGCCAGCAACTGGCCTACGTGGCTGCAAACCCGCAGACCCCTCCGTCCCGTCCCCACCACTGCGAAGATCCCCCTGTTCTTCCATCCGTAAAGGGGTCCCCCTTTACGGATGGAAGAACAGGGGGGAGGCCCCCAGGGGATGGCTTTTGTCCGAGCCGCGGCTGGGTGGTTTCGGGCCAAGAGGCGGGGCCGCGCAGGCGCAAGCAGGCCCCACCCCAAGAGCATCCCTCCGGGCAACGTGCCCCCCCCTTGAGATATCAGGCCAGGTCCACAGGGTCCCTGGGCTGGTGTCAGAGTTAACGGAGGCCCTCCCTGCCACCCAGAGGACCGCGCGTTTTCCCGTGGACCACACTTGCCAGCCCGTCTCCCACCCCGCCAGAGGCAGAGTGCCAGGGAAGAGCTAGGGACCTGGGGCCGGGAAGAGGGGCCGGCCACGGTTCCGGGCCAGGTGGGGCGGGCCCAGGCGGGCGGGACCCACGCCCAGGGACCGGGTCTCCCTGGGGGTCTCGGGCCAGAGACCTACCTGGGGGGCTAAGAGTCTCTCTTGACTCAAACGGCCCCACCCTGCCCCGAGGCGGAAAACTTGGACCGAGACGCTTCTACTCTCTAAAGCCTGGGCTGAACTTTGCGAGAAGGGACTGTGTGCGCTGCGACCTGGGTCCCACAGAGCTCGAACCCCCCCTGCCCGTGAAGGGATCCGCGGCCTGTGGTCCCTGGTGTCCGCAAAAGGCATTCACCTGCGGAGAACCTGGGCCCAGGTGAGCGGGACCAGGCCCCACGGCAGGAGCCTGGGGAGGCCACTGGAGCCCCGGGGGCCAGGGCTGGGCATTTTCCCGGGTGCTCTCTCGGGTCCCAGGCGCCCTCTCTCGCCCGGGGAGTGCCCACGCCGTCCCCTGACCCCCGCAGGACGCCTGCATCGGGCCATAAGCGGCCCACCTCGTCCATGGAGCTGGAACACATGGGGCCGGGGTGCCAGCAACAGGCCTACGTGGCTGCAAACCCGCAGACCCCTCCGTCCCGTCCCCACCACTGCGAAGATCCCCCTGTTCTTCCATCCGTAAAGGGGTCCCCCTTTACGGATGGAAGAACAGGGGGGAGGCCCCCAGGAGATGGCTTTTGTCCGAGACGCGGCTGGGTGGTTTCGGGCCAAGAGGCGGGGCCGCGCAGGCGCAAGCAGGCCCCACCCCAAGAGCATCCCTCCGGGCAACGTGCCCCCCCCTTGAGATATCAGGCCAGGTCCACAGGATCCCTGGGCTGGTGTCAGAGTTAACGGAGGCCCTCCATGCCACCCAGAGGACCGCGCGTTTTCCCGTGGACCAAACTTCCCAGCAGCTCTCCCACCCCCGCAGAGGCAGAGTGCCAGGAAAGAACTAGGGACCTGGTGCCTGGAAGAGGGGCCGGCCACGGTTCCGCGCCAGGTGGAGCGGTTCCGGGCTGGCGGGCGGGACCCTCGACCAAGGACCGGTTCTCCCTTGGGGAGTCTGGCCTGTGCCCCGCCTGGGAGGCTAAGAGCCTTGCTTCGCCTGCAAAGCCCCCACCCTGCCACAAGGCGGCAGACTTGGACCCAGCCGCTTCAACCCTCCAGTCTCTGCGGAACCACCCAAAAATGGAGTGTGACCGCTGCGACCTCAGTCCCCCAGAGCTCCAACCCCCACCTCTGTGAGGGAATCGGCGACCTCCTGTCCTTGGCGTCCGCAAAAGGCATTTACCTGCGGTGAACCTGGGCCTCGGGCGAACACGGTCAGGCCCCATGGTAGGAGCCCGGGGAGGCAATGGCAGCCTCTGCGGCCAGGCCTCGGACTCTCCCCGGGGCTCTCTCGGGTCCCAGGCGCCCTCTCTCGCCCGGGGAGTGCCCACGCCGTCCCCTGACCCCGCAGGACGCCTGCATCCCGCCATAAGCGGCCCACCTCGTCCATGGAGCTGGGACACATGGGGCCGGGGTGCCAGCAAATGGCCTACGTGGCTGCAAACCCGCAGACCCCTCCGTCCCGTCCCCACCACTGCGAAGATCCCCCTGTTCTTCCATCCGTAAAGGGGTCCCCCTTTACGGATGGAAGAACAGGGGGGAGGCCCCCAGGAGATGGCTTTTGTCCGAGCCGCGGCTGGGTGGTTTCGGGCCAAGAGGCGGGGCCGCGCAGGCGCAAGCAGGCCCCACCCCAAGAGCATCCCTCCGGGCAAGGTGCCCCCCCCTTGAGATATCAGGCCAGGTCCACAGGGTCCCTGGGCTGGTGTCAGAGTTAACGGAGGCCCTCCCTGCCACCCAGAGGACCGCGCGTTTTCCCGTGGACCACACTTGCCAGCCCGTCTCCCACCCCGCCAGAGGCAGAGTGCCAGGGAAGAGCTAGGGACCTGGGGCCGGGAAGAGGGGCCGGCCACGGTTCCGGGCCAGGTGGGGCTGGCCCGGGCGGGCGGGACCCACGCCCAGGGACCGGGTCTCCCTGGGGGTCTCGGGCCTGAGACCTGCCTGGGGGGCTAAGAGTCTCTCTTGGCTCAAACGGCCCCACCCTGCCCCGAGGCGGAAAACTTGGACCGAGACGCTTCTACTCTCTAAAGTCTGGGCTGAACTTTGCGAGAAGGGACTGTGTGCGCTGCGACCTGGGTCCCACAGAGCTCGAACCCCCCCTGCCCGTGAAGGGATCCGCGGCCTGTGGTCCCTGGTGTCCGCAAAAGGCATTCACCTGCGGAGAACCTGGGGCCAGGTGAGCGGGACCAGGCCCCACGGCAGGAGCCTGGGGAGGCCACTGGAGCCCCGGGGGCCAGGGCTGGGCATTTTCCCGGGTGCTCTCTCGGGTCCCAGGCGCCCTCTCTCGCCCGGGGAGTGCCCACGCCGTCCCCTGACCCCCGCAGGACGCCTGCATCGGGCCATAAGCGGCCCACCTCGTCCATGGAGCTGGAACACATGGGGCCGGGGTGCGAGCAACTGGCCTACGTGGCTGCAAACCCGCAGACCCCTCCGTCCCGTCCCCACCACTGCGAAGATCCCCCTGTTCTTCCATCCGTAAAGGGGTCCCCCTTTACGGATGGAAGAACAGGGGGGAGGCCCCCAGGAGATGGCTTTTGTCCGAGTCGCGGCTGGGTGGTTTCGGGCCAAGAGGCGGGGCCGCGCAGGCGCAAGCAGGCCCCACCCCAAGAGCATCCCTCCGGGCAACGTGCCCCCCCCTTGAGATATCAGGCCAGGTCCATAGGGTCCCTGGGCTGGTGTCAGAGTTAACGGAGGCCCTCCCTGCCACCCAGAGGACCGCGCGTTTTCCCGTGGACCAAACTTCCCAGCAGCTCTCCCACCCCCGCAGAGGCAGAGTGCCAGGAAAGAACTAGGGACCTGGTGCCTGGAAGAGGGGCCGGCCACGGTTCCGCGCCAGGTGGAGCGGTTCCGGGCTGGCGGGCGGGACCCTCGACCAAGGACCGGTTCTCCCTTGGGGAGTCTGGCCTGTGCACCGCCTGGGAGGCTAAGAGCCTTGCTTCGCCTGCAAAGCCCCCACCCTGCCACAAGGCGGCAGACTTGGACCCAGCCGCTTCAACCCTCCAGTCTCTGCGGAACCACCCAAAAATGGAGTGTGACCGCTGCGACCTCAGTCCCCCAGAGCTCCAACCCCCACCTCTGTGAGGGAATCGGCGACCTCCTGTCCTTGGCGTCCGCAAAAGGCATTTACCTGCGGTGAACCTGGGCCTCGGGCGAACACGGTCAGGCCCCATGGTAGGAGCCCGGGGAGGCAATGGCAGCCTCTGCGGCCAGGCCTCGGACTCTCCCCGGGGCTCTCTCGGGTCCCAGGCGCCCTCTCTCGCCCGGGGAGTGCCCACGCCGTCCCCTGACCCCGCAGGACGCCTGCATCCCGCCATAAGCGGCCCACCTCGTCCATGGAGCTGGGACACATGGGGCCGGGGTGCCAGCAAATGGCCTACGTGGCTGCAAACCCGCAGACCCCTCCGTCCCGTCCCCACCACTGCGAAGATCCCCCTGTTCTTCCATCCGTAAAGGGGTCCCCCTTTACGGATGGAAGAACAGGGGGGAGGCCCCCAGGAGATGGCTTTTGTCCGAGCCGCGGCTGGGTGGTTTCGGGCCAAGAGGCGGGGCCGCGCAGGCGCAAGCAGGCCCCACCCCAAGAGCATCCCTCCGGGCAAGGTGCCCCCCCCTTGAGATATCAGGCCAGGTCCACAGGGTCCCTGGGCTGGTGTCAGAGTTAACGGAGGCCCTCCCTGCCACCCAGAGGACCGCGCGTTTTCCCGTGGACCACACTTGCCAGCCCGTCTCCCACCCCGCCAGAGGCAGAGTGCCAGGGAAGAGCTAGGGACCTGGGGCCGGGAAGAGGGGCCGGCCACGGTTCCGGGCCAGGTGGGGCTGGCCCGGGCGGGCGGGACCCACGCCCAGGGACCGGGTCTCCCTGGGGGTCTCGGGCCTGAGACCTGCCTGGGGGGCTAAGAGTCTCTCTTGGCTCAAACGGCCCCACCCTGCCCCGAGGCGGAAAACTTGGACCGAGACGCTTCTACTCTCTAAAGTCTGGGCTGAACTTTGCGAGAAGGGACTGTGTGCGCTGTGACCTGGGTCCCACAGAGCTCGAACCCCCCCTGCCCGTGAAGGGATCCGCGGCCTGTGGTCCCTGGTGTCCGCAAAAGGCATTCACCTGCGGAGAACCTGGGCCCAGGTGAGCGGGACCAGGCCCCACGGCAGGAGCCTGGGGAGGCCACTGGAGCCCCGGGGGCCAGGGCTGGGCATTTTCCCGGGTGCTCTCTCGGGTCCCAGGCGCCCTCTCTCGCCCGGGGAGTGCCCACGCCGTCCCCTGACCCCCGCAGGACGCCTGCATCGGGCCATAAGCGGCCCACCTCGTCCATGGAGCTGGAACACATGGGGCCGGGGTGCGAGCAACTGGCCTACGTGGCTGCAAACCCGCAGACCCCTCCGTCCCGTCCCCACCACTGCGAAGATCCCCCTGTTCTTCCATCCGTAAAGGGGTCCCCCTTTACGGATGGAAGAACAGGGGGGAGGCCCCCAGGAGATGGCTTTTGTCCGAGTCGCGGCTGGGTGGTTTCGGGCCAAGAGGCGGGGCCGCGCAAGCGCAAGCAGGCCCCACCCCAAGAGCATCCCTCCGGGCAACGTGCCCCCCCCTTGAGATATCAGGCCAGGTCCATAGGGTCCCTGGGCTGGTGTCAGAGTTAACGGAGGCCCTCCCTGCCACCCAGAGGACCGCGCGTTTTCCCGTGGACCAAACTTCCCAGCAGCTCTCCCACCCCCGCAGAGGCAGAGTGCCAGGAAAGAACTAGGGACCTGGTGCCTGGAAGAGGGGCCGGCCACGGTTCCGCGCCAGGTGGAGCGGTTCCGGGCGGGCGGGCGGGACCCTCGACCAAGGACCGGTTCTCCCTTGGGGAGTCTGGCCTGTGCCCCGCCTGGGAGGCTAAGAGCTATGCTTCGCCTGCAAAGCCCCCACCCTGCGACAAGGCGGCAGACTTGGACCCAGCCGCTTCAACCCTCCAGTCTCTGCGGAACCACCCAAAAATGGAGTGTGACCGCTGCGACCTCAGTCCCCCAGAGCTCCAACCCCCACCTCTGTGAGGGAATCGGCGACCTCCTGTCCTTGGCGTCCGCAAAAGGCATTCACCTGCGGTGAACCTGGGCCTCGGGCGAACACCGTCAGGCCCCATGGTAGGAGCCCGGGGAGGCAATGGCAGCCTCTGCGGCCAGGCCTCGGACTCTCCCCGGGGCTCTCTCGGGTCCCAGGCGCCCTCTCTCGCCCGGGGAGTGCCCACGCCGTCCCCTGACCCCCGCAGGACGCCTGCATCCCGCCATAAGCGGCCCACCTCGTCCATGGAGCTGGGACACATGGGGCCGGGGTGCCAGCAACTGGCCTACGTGGCTGCAAACCCGCAGACCCCTCCGTCCCGTCCCCACCACTGCGAAGATCCCCCTGTTCTTCCATCCGTAAAGGGGTCCCCCTTTACGGATGGAAGAACAGGGGGGAGGCCCCCAGGGGATGGCTTTTGTCCGAGCCGCGGCTGGGTGGTTTCGGGCCAAGAGGCGGGGCCGCGCAGGCGCAAGCAGGCCCCACCCCAAGAGCATCCCTCCGGGCAACGTGCCCCCCCCTTGAGATATCAGGCCAGGTCCACAGGGTCCCTGGGCTGGTGTCAGAGTTAACGGAGGCCCTCCCTGCCACCCAGAGGACCGCGCGTTTTCCCGTGGACCACACTTGCCAGCCCGTCTCCCACCCCGCCAGAGGCAGAGTGCCAGGGAAGAGCTAGGGACCTGGGTCCGGGAAGAGGGGCCGGCCACGGTTCCGGGCCAGGTGGGGCGGGCCCGGGCGGGCGGGACCCACGCCCAGGGACCGGGTCTCCCTGGGGGTCTCGGGCCAGAGACCTACCTGGGGGGCTAAGAGTCTCTCTTGGCTCAAACGGCCCCACCCTGCCCCGAGGCGGAAAACTTGGACCCAGACGCTTCTACTCTCTAAAGTCTGGGCTGAACTTTGCGAGAAGGGACTGTGTGCGCTGCGACCTGGGTCCCACAGAGCTCGAACCCCCCCTGCCCGTGAAGGGATCCGCGGCCTGTGGTCCCTGGTGTCCGCAAAAGGCATTCACCTGCGGAGAACCTGGGCCCAGGTGAGCGGGACCAGGCCCCACGGCAGGAGCCTGGGGAGGCCACTGGAGCCCCGGGGGCCAGGGCTGGGCATTTTCCCGGGTGCTCTCTCGGGTCCCAGGCGCCCTCTCTCGCCCGGGGAGTGCCCACGCCGTCCCCTGACCCCCGCAGTACGCCTGCATCGGGCCATAAGCGACCCACCTCGTCCATGGAGCTGGGACACATGGGGCCGGGGTGCGAGCAACTGGCCTACGTGGCTGCAAACCCGCAGACCCCTCCGTCCCGTCCCCACCACTGCGAAGATCCCCCTGTTCTTCCATCCGTAAAGGGGTCCCCCTTTACGGATGGAAGAACAGGGGGGAGGCCCCCAGGAGATGGCTTTTGTCCGAGCCGCGGCTGGGTGGTTTCGGGCCAAGAGGCGGGGCCGCGCAGGCGCAAGCAGGCCCCACCCCAAGAGCATCCCTCCGGGCAACGTGCCCCCCCCTTGAGATATCAGGCCAGGTCCACAGGGTCCCTGGGCTGGTGTCAGAGTTAACGGAGGCCCTCCCTGCCACCCAGAGGACCGCGCGTTTTCCCGTGGACCAAACTTCCCAGCAGCTCTCCCACCCCCGCAGAGGCAGAGTGCCTGGAAAGAACTAGGGACCTGGTGCCTGGAAGAGGGGCCGGCCACGGTTCCGCGCCAGGTGGAGCGGTTCCGGGCGGGCGGGCGGGACCCTCGACCAAGGACCGGTTCTCCCTTGGGGAGTCTGGCCTGTGCCCCGCCTGGGAGGCTAAGAGCCTTGCTTCGCCTGCAAAGCCCCCACCCTGCCACAAGGCGGCAGACTTGGACCCAGCCGCTTCAACCCTCCAGTCTCTGCGGAACCACCCAAAAATGGAGTGTGACCGCTGCGACCTCAGTCCCCCAGAGCTCCAACCCCCACCTCTGTGAGGGAATCGGCGACCTCCTGTCCTTGGCGTCCGCAAAAGGCATTCACCTGCGGTGAACCTGGGCCTCGGGCGAACACGGTCAGGCCCCATGGTAGGAGCCCGGGGAGGCAATGGCAGCCTCTGCGGCCAGGCCTCGGACTCTCCCCGGGGCTCTCTCGGGTCCCAGGCGCCCTCTCTCGCCCAGGGAGTGCCCACGCCGTCCCCTGACCCCCGCAGGACGCCTGCATCCCGCCATAAGCGGCCCACCTCGTCCATGGAGCTGGGACACATGGGGCCGGGGTGCCAGCAACTGGCCTACGTGGCTGCAAACCCGCAGACCCCTCCGTCCCGTCCCCACCACTGCGAAGATCCCCCTGTTCTTCCATCCGTAAAGGGGTCCCCCTTTACGGATGGAAGAACAGGGGGGAGGCCCCCAGGGGATGGCTTTTGTCCGAGCCGCGGCTGGGTGGTTTCGGGCCAAGAGGCGGGGCCGCGCAGGTGCAAGCAGGCCCCACCCCAAGAGCATCCCTCCGGGCAACGTGCCCCCCCCTTGAGATATCAGGCCAGGTCCACAGGGTCCCTGGGCTGGTGTCAGAGTTAACGGAGGCCCTCCCTGCCACCCAGAGGACTGCGCGTTTTCCCGTGGACCACACTTGCCAGCCCGACTCCCACCCCGCCAGAGGCAGAGTGCCAGGGAAGAGCTAGGGACCTGGGGCCGGGAAGAGGGGCCGGCCTCGGTTCCGGGCCAGGTGGGGCTGGCCCGGGCGGGCGGGACCCACGCCCAGGGACCGGGTCTCCCTGGGGGTCTCGGGCCTGAGACCTGCCTGGGGGGCTAAGAGTCTCTCTTGGCTCAAACGGCCCCACCCTGCCCCGAGGCGGAAACCTTGGACCGAGACGCTTCTACTCTCTAAAGTCTGGGCTGAACTTTGCGAGAAGGGACTGTGTGCGCTGCGACCTGGGTCCCACAGAGCTCGAACCCCCCCTGCCCGTGAAGGGATCCGCGGCCTGTGGTCCCTGGTGTCCGCAAAAGGCATTCACCTGCGGAGAACCTGGGCCCAGGTGAGCGGGACCAGGCCCCACGGCAGGAGCCTGGGGAGGTCACTGGAGCCCCGGGGGCCAGGGCTGGGCATTTTCCCGGGTGCTCTCTCGGGTCCCAGGCGCCCTCTCTCGCCCGGGGAGTGCCCACGCCGTCCCCTGAGCCCCGCAGGACGCCTGCATCGGGCCATAAGCGGCCCACCTCGTCCATGGAGCTGGGACACATGGGGCCGGGGTGCGAGCAACTGGCCTACGTGGCTGCAAACCCGCAGACCCCTCCGTCCCGTCCCCACCACTGCGAAGATCCCCCTGTTCTTCCATCCGTAAAGGGGTCCCCCTTTACGGATGGAAGAACAGGGGGGAGGCCCCCAGGAGATGGCTTTTGTCCGAGCCGCGGCTGGGTGGTTTCGGGCCAAGAGGCGGGGCCGCGCAGGCGCAAGCAGGCCCCACCCCAAGAGCATCCCTCCGGGCAACGTGCCCCCCCCTTGAGATATCAGGCCAGGTCCACAGGGTCCCTGGGCTGGTGTCAGAGTTAACGGAGGCCCTCCCTGCCACCCAGAGGACCGCGCGTTTTCCCGTGGACCAAACTTCCCAGCAGCTCTCCCACCCCCGCAGAGGCAGAGTGCCAGGAAAGAACAAGGGACCTGGTGCCTGGAAGAGGGGCCGGCCACGGTTCCGCGCCAGGTGGAGCGGTTCCGGGCGGGCGGGCGGGACCCTCGACCAAGGACCGGTTCTCCCTTGGGGAGTCTGGCCTGTGCCCCGCCTGGGAGGCTAAGAGCCTTGCTTCGCCTGCAAAGCCCCCACCCTGCCACAAGGCGGCAGACTTGGACCCAGCCGCTTCAACCCTCCAGTCTCTGCGGAACCACCCAAAAATGGAGTGTGACCGCTGCGACCTCAGTCCCCCAGAGCTCCAACCCCCACCTCTGTGAGGGAATCGGTGACCTCCTGTCCTTGGCGTCCGCAAAAGGCATTCACCTGCGGTGAACCTGGGCCTCAGGCGAACACGGTCAGGCCCCATGGTAGGAGCCCGGGGAGGCAATGGCAGCCTCTGCGGCCAGGCCTCGGACTCTCCCCGGGGCTCTCTCGGGTCCCAGGCGCCCTCTCTCGCCCGGGGAGTGCCCACGCCGTCCCCTGACCCCGCAGGACGCCTGCATCCCGCCATAAGCGGCCCACCTCGTCCATGGAGCTGGGACACATGGGGCCGGGGTGCCAGCAAATGGCCTACGTGGCTGCAAACCCGCAGACCCCTCCGTCCCGTCCCCACCACTGCGAAGATCCCCCTGTTCTTCCATCCGTAAAGGGGTCCCCCTTTACGGATGGAAGAACAGGGGGGAGGCCCCCAGGGGATGGCTTTTGTCCGAGCCGCGGCTGGGTGGTTTCGGGCCAAGAGGCGGGGCCGCGCAGGCGCAAGCAGGCCCCACCCCAAGAGCATCCCTCCGGGCAACGTGCCCCCCCCTTGAGATATCAGGCCAGGTCCACAGGGTCCCTGGGCTGGTGTCAGAGTTAACGGAGGCCCTCCCTGCCACCCAGAGGACCGCGCGTTTTCCCGTGGACCACACTTGCCAGCCCGTCTCCCACCCCGCCAGAGGCAGAGTGCCAGGGAAGAGCTAGGGACCTGGGGCCGGGAAGAGGGGCCGGCCACGGTTCCGGGCCAGGTGGGGCGGGCCCGGGCGGGCGGGACCCACGCCCAGGGACCGGGTCTCACTGGGGGTCTCGGGCCAGAGACCTACCTGGGGGGCTAAGAGTCTCTCTTGGCTCAAACGGCCCCACCTTGCCCCGAGGCGGAAAACTTGGACCGAGACGCTTCTACTCTCTAAAGTCTGGGCTGAACTTTGCGAGAAGGGACTGTGTGCGCTGCGACCTGGGTCCCACAGAGCTCGAACCCCCCCTGCCCGTGAAGGGATCCACGGCCTGTGGTCCCTGGTGTCCGCAAAAGGCATTCACCTGCGGAGAACCTGGGCCCAGGTGAGCGGGACCAGGCCCCACGGCAGGAGCCTGGGGAGGCCACTGGAGCCCCGGGGGCCAGGGCTGGGCATTTTCCCGGGTGCTCTCTCGGGTCCCAGGCGCCCTCTCTCGCCCGGGGAGTGCCCACGCTGTCCCCTGAGCCCCGCAGGACGCCTGCATCGGGCCATAAGCGACCCACCTCGTCCATGGAGCTGGGACACATGGGGCCGGGGTGCGAGCAACTGGCCTACGTGGCTGCAAACCCGCAGACCCCTCCGTCCCGTCCCCACCACTGCGAAGATCCCCCTGTTCTTCCATCCGTAAAGGGGTCCCCCTTTACGGATGGAAGAACAGGGGGGAGGCCCCCAGGAGATGGCTTTTGTCCGAGCCGCGGCTGGGTGGTTTCGGGCCAAGAGGCGGGGCCGCGCAGGCGCAAGCAGGCTCCACCCCAAGAGCATCCCTCCGGGCAACGTGCCCCCCCCTTGAGATATCAGGCCAGGTCCACAGGGTCCCTGGGCTGGTGTCAGAGTTAACGGAGGCCCTCCCTGCCACCCAGAGGACCGCGCGTTTTCCCGTGGACCAAACTTCCCAGCAGCTCTCCCACCCCCGCAGAGGCAGAGTGCCAGGAAAGAACTAGGGACCTGGTGCCTGGAAGAGGGGCCGGCCACGGTTCCGCGCCAGGTGGAGCGGTTCCGGGCGGGCGGGCGGGACCCTCGACCAAGGACCGGTTCTCCCTTGGGGAGTCTGGCCTGTGCCCCGCCTGGGAGGCTAAGAGCCTTGCTTCGCCTGCAAAGCCCCCACCCTGCCACAAGGCGGCAGACTTGGACCCAGCCGCTTCAACCCTCCAGTCTCTGCGGAACCACCCAAAAATGGAGTGTGACCGCTGCGACCTCAGTCCCCCAGAGCTCCAACCCCCACCTCTGTGAGGGAATCGGCGACCTCCTGTCCTTGGCTTCCGCAAAAGGCATTCACCTGCGTTGAACCTGGGCCTCGGGCGAACACGGTCAGGCCCCATGGTAGGAGCCCGGGGAGGCAATGGCAGCCTCTGCGGCCAGGCCTCGGACTCTCCCCGGGGCTCTCTCGGGTCCCAGGCGCCCTCTCTCGCCCGGGGAGTGCCCACGCCGTCCCCTGACCCCCGCAGGACGCCTGCATCCCGGCATAAGCGGCCCACCTCGTCCATGGAGCTGGGACACATGGGGCCGGGGTGCCAGCAACTGGCCTACGTGGCTGCAAACCCGCAGACCCCTCCGTCCCGTCCCCACCACTGCGAAGATCCCCCTGTTCTTCCATCCGTAAAGGGATTCCCCTTTACGGATGGAAGAACAGGGGGGAGGCCCCCAGGAGATGGCTTTTGTCCGAGCCGCGGCTGGGTGGTTTCGGGCCAAGAGGCGGGGCCGCGCAGGTGCAAGCAGGCCCCACCCCAAGAGCATCCCTCCGGGCAACGTGCCCCCCCCTTGAGATATCAGGCCAGGTCCACAGGGTCCCTGGGCTGGTGTCAGAGTTAACGGAGGCCCTCCCTGCCACCCAGAGGACTGCGCGTTTTCCCGTGGACCACACTTGCCAGCCCGACTCCCACCCCGCCAGAGGCAGAGTGCCAGGGAAGAGCTAGGGACCTGGGGCCGGGAAGAGGGGCCGGCCTCGGTTCCGGGCCAGGTGGGGCTGGCCCGGGCGGGCGGGACCCACGCCCAGGGACCGGGTCTCCCTGGGGGTCTCGGGCCTGAGACCTGCCTGGGGGGCTAAGAGTCTCTCTTGGCTCAAACGGCCCCACCCTGCCCCGAGGCGGAAACCTTGGACCGAGACGCTTCTACTCTCTAAAGTCTGGGCTGAACTTTGCGAGAAGGGACTGTGTGCGCTGCGACCTGGGTCCCACAGAGCTCGAACCCCCCCTGCCCGTGAAGGGATCCGCGGCCTGTGGTCCCTGGTGTCCGCAAAAGGCATTCACCTGCGGAGAACCTGGGCCCAGGTGAGCGGGACCAGGCCCCACGGCAGGAGCCTGGGGAGGTCACTGGAGCCCCGGGGGCCAGGGCTGGGCATTTTCCCGGGTGCTCTCTCGGGTCCCAGGCGCCCTCTCTCGCCCGGGGAGTGCCCACGCCGTCCCCTGAGCCCCGCAGGACGCCTGCATCGGGCCATAAGCGGCCCACCTCGTCCATGGAGCTGGGACACATGGGGCCGGGGTGCGAGCAACTGGCCTACGTGGCTGCAAACCCGCAGACCCCTCCGTCCCGTCCCCACCACTGCGAAGATCCCCCTGTTCTTCCATCCGTAAAGGGGTCCCCCTTTACGGATGGAAGAACAGGGGGGAGGCCCCCAGGAGATGGCTTTTGTCCGAGCCGCGGCTGGGTGGTTTCGGGCCAAGAGGCGGGGCCGCGCAGGCGCAAGCAGGCCCCACCCCAAGAGCATCCCTCCGGGCAACGTGCCCCCCCCTTGAGATATCAGGCCAGGTCCACAGGGTCCCTGGGCTGGTGTCAGAGTTAACGGAGGCCCTCCCTGCCACCCAGAGGACCGCGCGTTTTCCCGTGGACCAAACTTCCCAGCAGCTCTCCCACCCCCGCAGAGGCAGAGTGCCAGGAAAGAACAAGGGACCTGGTGCCTGGAAGAGGGGCCGGCCACGGTTCCGCGCCAGGTGGAGCGGTTCCGGGCGGGCGGGCGGGACCCTCGACCAAGGACCGGTTCTCCCTTGGGGAGTCTGGCCTGTGCCCCGCCTGGGAGGCTAAGAGCCTTGCTTCGCCTGCAAAGCCCCCACCCTGCCACAAGGCGGCAGACTTGGACCCAGCCGCTTCAACCCTCCAGTCTCTGCGGAACCACCCAAAAATGGAGTGTGACCGCTGCGACCTCAGTCCCCCAGAGCTCCAACCCCCACCTCTGTGAGGGAATCGGTGACCTCCTGTCCTTGGCGTCCGCAAAAGGCATTCACCTGCGGTGAACCTGGGCCTCAGGCGAACACGGTCAGGCCCCATGGTAGGAGCCCGGGGAGGCAATGGCAGCCTCTGCGGCCAGGCCTCGGACTCTCCCCGGGGCTCTCTCGGGTCCCAGGCGCCCTCTCTCGCCCGGGGAGTGCCCACGCCGTCCCCTGACCCCGCAGGACGCCTGCATCCCGCCATAAGCGGCCCACCTCGTCCATGGAGCTGGGACACATGGGGCCGGGGTGCCAGCAAATGGCCTACGTGGCTGCAAACCCGCAGACCCCTCCGTCCCGTCCCCACCACTGCGAAGATCCCCCTGTTCTTCCATCCGTAAAGGGGTCCCCCTTTACGGATGGAAGAACAGGGGGGAGGCCCCCAGGGGATGGCTTTTGTCCGAGCCGCGGCTGGGTGGTTTCGGGCCAAGAGGCGGGGCCGCGCAGGCGCAAGCAGGCCCCACCCCAAGAGCATCCCTCCGGGCAACGTGCCCCCCCCTTGAGATATCAGGCCAAGTCCACAGGGTCCCTGGGCTGGTGTCAGAGTTAACGGAGGCCCTCCCTGCCACCCAGAGGACCGCGCGTTTTCCCGTGGACCACACTTGCCAGCCCGTCTCCCACCCCGCCAGAGGCAGAGTGCCAGGGAAGAGCTAGGGACCTGGGGCCGGGAAGAGGGGCCGGCCACGGTTCCGGGCCAGGTGGGGCGGGCCCGGGCGGGCGGGACCCACGCCCAGGGACCGGGTCTCACTGGGGGTCTCGGGCCAGAGACCTACCTGGGGGGCTAAGAGTCTCTCTTGGCTCAAACGGCCCCACCTTGCCCCGAGGCGGAAAACTTGGACCGAGACGCTTCTACTCTCTAAAGTCTGGGCTGAACTTTGCGAGAAGGGACTGTGTGCGCTGCGACCTGGGTCCCACAGAGCTCGAACCCCCCCTGCCCGTGAAGGGATCCACGGCCTGTGGTCCCTGGTGTCCGCAAAAGGCATTCACCTGCGGAGAACCTGGGCCCAGGTGAGCGGGACCAGGCCCCACGGCAGGAGCCTGGGGAGGCCACTGGAGCCCCGGGGGCCAGGGCTGGGCATTTTCCCGGGTGCTCTCTCGGGTCCCAGGCGCCCTCTCTCGCCCGGGGAGTGCCCACGCTGTCCCCTGAGCCCCGCAGGACGCCTGCATCGGGCCATAAGCGACCCACCTCGTCCATGGAGCTGGGACACATGGGGCCGGGGTGCGAGCAACTGGCCTACGTGGCTGCAAACCCGCAGACCCCTCCGTCCCGTCCCCACCACTGCGAAGATCCCCCTGTTCTTCCATCCGTAAAGGGGTCCCCCTTTACGGATGGAAGAACAGGGGGGAGGCCCCCAGGAGATGGCTTTTGTCCGAGCCGCGGCTGGGTGGTTTCGGGCCAAGAGGCGGGGCCGCGCAGGCGCAAGCAGGCTCCACCCCAAGAGCATCCCTCCGGGCAACGTGCCCCCCCCTTGAGATATCAGGCCAGGTCCACAGGGTCCCTGGGCTGGTGTCAGAGTTAACGGAGGCCCTCCCTGCCACCCAGAGGACCGCGCGTTTTCCCGTGGACCAAACTTCCCAGCAGCTCTCCCACCCCCGCAGAGGCAGAGTGCCAGGAAAGAACTAGGGACCTGGTGCCTGGAAGAGGGGCCGGCCACGGTTCCGCGCCAGGTGGAGCGGTTCCGGGCGGGCGGGCGGGACCCTCGACCAAGGACCGGTTCTCCCTTGGGGAGTCTGGCCTGTGCCCCGCCTGGGAGGCTAAGAGCCTTGCTTCGCCTGCAAAGCCCCCACCCTGCCACAAGGCGGCAGACTTGGACCCAGCCGCTTCAACCCTCCAGTCTCTGCGGAACCACCCAAAAATGGAGTGTGACCGCTGCGACCTCAGTCCCCCAGAGCTCCAACCCCCACCTCTGTGAGGGAATCGGCGACCTCCTGTCCTTGGCTTCCGCAAAAGGCATTCACCTGCGTTGAACCTGGGCCTCGGGCGAACACGGTCAGGCCCCATGGTAGGAGCCCGGGGAGGCAATGGCAGCCTCTGCGGCCAGGCCTCGGACTCTCCCCGGGGCTCTCTCGGGTCCCAGGCGCCCTCTCTCGCCCGGGGAGTGCCCACGCCGTCCCCTGACCCCCGCAGGACGCCTGCATCCCGGCATAAGCGGCCCACCTCGTCCATGGAGCTGGGACACATGGGGCCGGGGTGCCAGCAACTGGCCTACGTGGCTGCAAACCCGCAGACCCCTCCGTCCCGTCCCCACCACTGCGAAGATCCCCCTGTTCTTCCATCCGTAAAGGGATTCCCCTTTACGGATGGAAGAACAGGGGGGAGGCCCCCAGGAGATGGCTTTTGTCCGAGCCGCGGCTGGGTGGTTTCGGGCCAAGAGGCGGGGCCGCGCAGGTGCAAGCAGGCCCCACCCCAAGAGCATCCCTCCGGGCAACGTGCCCCCCCCTTGAGATATCAGGCCAGGTCCACAGGGTCCCTGGGCTGGTGTCAGAGTTAACGGAGGCCCTCCCTGCCACCCAGAGGACCGCGCGTTTTCCCGTGGACCACACTTGCCAGCCCGTCTCCCACCCCGCCAGAGGCAGAGTGCCAGGGAAGAGCTAGGGACCTGGTGCCTGGAAGAGGGGCCGGCCACGGTTCCGGGCCAGGTGGGGCTGGCCCGGGCGGGCGGGACCCACGCCCAGGGACCGGGTCTCCCTGGGGGTCTCGGGCCTGAGACCTGCCTGGGGGGCTAAGAGTCTCTCTTGGCTCAAACGGCCCCACCCTGCCCCGAGGCGGAAAACTTGGACCGAGACGCTTCTACTCTCTAAAGTCTGGGCTGAACTTTGCGAGAAGGGACTGTGTGCGCTGCGACCTGGGTCCCACAGAGCTCGAACCCCCCCTGCCCGTGAAGGGATCCGCGGCCTGTGGTCCCTGGTGTCCGCAAAAGGCATTCACCTGCGGAGAACCTGGGCCCAGGTGAGCGGGACCAGGCCCCACGGCAGGAGCCTGGGGAGGCCACTGGAGCCCCGGGGGCCAGGGCTGGGCATTTTCCCGGGTGCTCTCTCGTGTCCCATGCGCCCTCTCTCGCCCGGGGAGTGCCCACGCCGTCCCCTGAGCCCCGATAGACGCCTGCATCCCGCCATAAGCGGCCCACCTCGTCCATGGAGCTGGAACACATGGGGCCGGGGTGCCAGCAACTGGCCTACGTGGCTGCAAACCCGCAGACCCCTCGGTCCCGTCCCCACCACTGCGAAGATCCCCCTGTTCTTCCATCCGTAAAGGGGTCCCCCTTTACGGATGGAAGAACAGGGGGGAGGCCCCCAGGAGATGGCTTTTGTCCGAGCCGCGGCTGGGTGGTTTCGGGCCAAGAGGCGGGGCCGCGCAGGCGCAAGCAGGCCCCACCCCAAGAGCATCCCTCCGGGCAACGTGCACCCCCCTTGAGATATCAGGCCAGGTCCACAGGGTCCCTGGGCTGGTGTCAGAGTTAACGGAGGCTCTCCCTGACACCCAGAGGACCGCGCGTTTTCCCGTGGACCACACTTGCCAGCCCGTCTCCCACCCCGCCAGAGGCAGAGTGCCAGGGAAGAGCTAGGGACCTGGGGCCGGGAAGAGGGGCCGGCCAGGGTTCCGGGCCAGGTGGGGCGGGCCCGGGCGGGCGGGACCCACGCCCAGGGACCGGGTCTCCCTGGGGGTCTCGGGCCTGAGACCTGCCTGGGGGGCTAAGAGTCTCTCTTGGCTCAAACGGCCCCACCCTGCCCCGAGGCGGAAAACTTGGACCGAGACGCTTCTACTCTCTAAAGTCTGGGCTGAACTTTGCGAGAAGGGACTGTGTGCGCTGCGACCTGGGTCCCACAGAGCTCGAACCCCCCCTGCCCGTGAAGGGATCCGCGGCCTGTGGTCCCTGGTGTCCGCAAAAGGCATTCACCTGCGGAGAACCTGGGCCCAGGTGAGCGGGACCAGGCCCCACGGCAGGAGCCTGGGGAGGCCACTGGAGCCCCGGGGGCCAGGGCTGGGCATTTTCCCGGGTGCTCTCTCGGGCCCCAGGCGCCCTCTCTCGCCCGGGGAGTGCCCACGCCGTCCCCTGAGCCCCGCAGGACGCCTTCATCCCGCCATAAGCGGCCCACCTCGTCCATGGAGCTGGAACACATGGGGCCGGGGTGCGAGCAACTGGCCTACGTGGCTGCAAACCCGCAGACCCCTCCGTCCCGTCCCCACCACTGCGAAGATCCCCCTGTTCTTCCATCCGTAAAGGGGTCCCCCTTTACGGATGGAAGAACAGGGGGGAGGCCCCCAGGAGATGGCTTTTGTCCGAGCCGCGGCTGGGTGGTTTCGGGCCAAGAGGCGGGGCCGTGCAGGCGCAAGCAGGCCCCACCCCAAGAGCATCCCTCCGGGCAACGTGCCCCCCCCTTGAGATATCAGGCCAGGTCCACAGGGTCCCTGGGCTGGTGTCAGAGTTAACGGAGGCCCTCCCTGCCACCCAGAGGACCGCGCGTTTTCCCGTGGACCACACTTGCCAGCCCGTCTCCCACCCCGCCAGAGGCAGAGTGCCAGGGAAGAGCTAGGGACCTGGGTCCGGGAAGAGGGGCCGGCCACGGTTCCGGGCCAGGTGGGGCGGGCCCGGGCGGGCGGGACCCACGCCCAGGGACCGGGTCTCCCTGGGGGTCTCGGGCCTGAGACCTGCCTGGGGGGCTAAGAGTCTCTCTTGGCTCAAACGGCCCCACCCTGCCCCGAGGCGGAAAACTTGGACCGAGACGCTTCTACTCTCTAAAGTCTGGGCTGAACTTTGCGAGAAGGGACTGTGTGCGCTGCGACCTGGGTCCCACAGAGCTCGAACCCCCCCTGCCCGTGAAGGGATCCGCGGCCTGTGGTCCCTGGTGTCCGCAAAAGGCATTCACCTGCGGAGAACCTGGGCCCAGGTGAGCGGGACCAGGCCCCACGGCAGGAGCCTGGGGAGGCCACTGGAGCCCCGGGGGCCAGGGCTGGGCATTTTCCCGGGTGCTCTCTCGGGTCCCAGGCGCCCTCTCTCGCCCGGGGAGTGCCCACGCCGTCCCCTGACCCCCGCAGGACGCCTGCATCGGGCCATAAGCGGCCCACCTCGTCCATGGAGCTGGAACACATGGGGCCGGGGTGCGAGCAACTGGCCTACGTGGCTGCAAACCCGCAGACCCCTCCGTCCCGTCCCCACCACTGCGAAGATCCCCCTGTTCTTCCATCCGTAAAGGGGTCCCCCTTTACGGATGGAAGAACAGGGGGGAGGCCCCCAGGAGATGGCTTTTGTCCGAGTCGCGGCTTGGTGGTTTCGGGCCAAGAGGCGGGGCCGCGCAGGCGCAAGCAGGCCCCACCCCAAGAGCATCCCTCCGGGCAACGTGCCCCCCCCTTGAGATATCAGGCCAGGTCCACAGGGTCCCTGGGCTGGTGTCAGAGTTAACGGAGGCCCTCCCTGCCACCCAGAGGACCGCGCGTTTTCCCGTGGACCAAACTTCCCAGCAGCTCTCCCACCCCCGCAGAGGCAGAGTGCCAGGAACGAACTAGGGACCTGGTGCCTGGAAGAGGGGCCGGCCACGGTTCCGCGCCAGGTGGAGCGGTTCCGGGCGGGCGGGCGGGACCCTCGACCAAGGACCGGTTCTCCCTTGGGGAGTCTGGCCTGTGCCCCGCCTGGGAGGCTAAGAGCCTTGCTTCGCCTGCAAAGCCCCCACCCTGCCACAAGGCGGCAGACTTGGACCCAGCCGCTTCAACCCTCCAGTCTCTGCGGAACCACCCAAAAATGGAGTGTGACCGCTGCGACCTCAGTCCCCCAGAGCTCCAACCCCCACCTCTGTGAGGGTATCGGCGACCTCCTGTCCTTGGCGTCCGCAAAAGGCATTCACCTGCGGTGAACCTAGGCCTCGGGCGAACACGGTCAGTCCCCATGGTAGGAGCCCGGGGAGGCAATGGCAGCCTCTGCGGCCAGGCCTCGGACTCTCCCGGGGGCTCTCTCGGGTCCCAGGCGCCCTCTCTCGCCCGGGGAGTGACGACGCCGTCCCCTGACCCCCGCAGGACGCCTGCATCCCGCCATAAGCGGCCGACCTCGTCCATGGAGCTGGGACACATGGGGCCGGGGTGCCAGCAACTGGCCTACGTGGCTGCAAACCCGCAGACCCCTCCGTCCCGTCCCCACCACTGCGAAGATCCCCCTGTTCTTCCATCCGTAAAGGGGTCCCCCTTTACGGATGGAAGAACAGGGGGGAGGCCCCCAGGGGATGGCTTTTGTCCGAACCGCGGCTGGGTGGTTTCGGGCCAAGAGGCGGGGCCGCGCAGGCGCAAGCAGGCCCCACCCCAAGAGCATCCCTCCGGGCAACGTGCCCCCCCCTTGAGATATCAGGCCAGGTCCACAGGGTCCCTGGGCTGGTGTCAGAGTTAACGGAGGCCCTCCCTGCCACCCAGAGGACCGCGCGTTTTCCCGTGGACCACACTTGCCAGCCCGTCTCCCACCCCGCCAGAGGCAGAGTGCCAGGGAAGAGCTAGGGACCTGGGTCCGGGAAGAGGGGCCGGCCACGGTTCCGGGCCAGGTGGGGCGGGCCCGGGCGGGCGGGACCCACGCCCAGGGACCGGGTCTCCCTGGGGGTCTCGGGCCTGAGACCTGCCTGGGGGGCTAAGAGTCTCTCTTGGCTCAAACGGCCCCACCCTGCCCCGAGGCGGAAAACTTGGACCGAGACGCTTCTACTCTCTAAAGTCTGGGCTGAACTTTGCGAGAAGGGACTGTGTGCGCTGCGACCTGGGTCCCACAGAGCTCGAACCCCCCCTGCCCGTGAAGGGATCCGCGGCCTGTGGTCCCTGGTGTCCGCAAAAGGCATTCACCTGCGGAGAACCTGGGCCCAGGTGAGCGGGACCAGGCCCCACGGCAGGAGCCTGGGGAGGCCACTGGAGCCCCGGGGGCCAGGGCTGGGCATTTTCCCGGGTGCTCTCTCGTGTCCCATGCGCCCTCTCTCACCCGGGGAGTGCCCACGCCGTCCCCTGAGCCCCGATAGACGCCTGCATCCCGCCATAAGCGGCCCACCTCGTCCATGGAGCTGGAACACATGGGGCCGGGGTGCCAGCAACTGGCCTACGTGGCTGCAAACCCGCAGACCCCTCGGTCCCGTCCCCACCACTGCGAAGATCCCCCTGTTCTTCCATCCGTAAAGGGGTCCCCCTTTACGGATGGAAGAACAGGGGGGAGGCCCCCAGGAGATGGCTTTTGTCCGAGCCGCGGCTGGGTGGTTTCGGGCCAAGAGGCGGGGCCGCGCAGGCGCAAGCAGGCCCCACCCCAAGAGCATCCCTCCGGGCAACGTGCCCCCCCCTTGAGATATCAGGCCAGGTCCACAGGGTCCCTGGGCTGGTGTCAGAGTTAACGGAGGCCCTCCCTGCCACCCAGAGGACCGCGCGTTTTCCCGTGGACCACACTTGCCAGCCCGTCTCCCACCCCGCCAGAGGCAGAGTGCCAGGGAAGAGCTAGGGACCTGGGGCCGGGAAGAGGGGCCGGCCAGGGTTCCGGGCCAGGTGGGGCGGGCCCGGGCGGGCGGGACCCACGCCCAGGGACCGGGTCTCCCTGGGGGTCTCGGGCCTGAGACCTGCCTGGGGGGCTAAGAGTCTCTCTTGGCTCAAACGGCCCCACCCTGCCCCGAGGCGGAAAACTTGGACCGAGACGCTTCTACTCTCTAAAGTCTGGGCTGAACTTTGCGAGAAGGGACTGTGTGCGCTGCGACCTGGGTCCCACAGAGCTCGAACCCCCCCTGCCCGTGAAGAGATCCGCGGCCTGTGGTCCCTGGTGTCCGCAAAAGGCATTCACCTGCGGAGAACCTGGGCCCAGGTGAGCGGGACCAGGCCCCACGGCAGGAGCCTGGGGAGGCCACTGGAGCCCCGGGGGCCAGGGCTGGGCATTTTCCCGGGTGCTCTCTCGGGCCCCAGGCGCCCTCTCTCGCCCGGGGAGTGCCCACGCCGTCCCCTGAGCCCCGCAGGACGCCTGCATCCCGCCATAAGCGGCCCACCTCGTCCATGGAGCTGGAACACATGGGGCCGGGGTGCGAGCAACTGGCCTACGTGGCTGCAAACCCGCAGACCCCTCCGTCCCGTCCCCACCACTGCGAAGATCCCCCTGTTCTTCCATCCGTAAAGGGGTCCCCCTTTACGGATGGAAGAACAGGGGGGAGGCCCCCAGGAGATGGCTTTTGTCCGAGTCGCGGCTGGGTGGTTTCGGGCCAAGAGGCGGGGCCGCGCAGGCGCAAGCAGGCCCCACCCCAAGAGCATCCCTCCGGGCAACGTGCCCCCCCCTTGAGATATCAGGCCAGGTCCACAGGGTCCCTGGGCTGGTGTCAGAGTTAACGGAGGCCCTCCCTGCCACCCAGAGGACCGCGCGTTTTCCCGTGGACCAAACTTCCCAGCAGCTCTCCCACCCCCGCAGAGGCAGAGTGCCAGGAACGAACTAGGGACCTGGTGCCTGGAAGAGGGGCCGGCCACGGTTCCGCGCCAGGTGGAGCGGTTCCGGGCGGGCGGGCGGGACCCTCGACCAAGGACCGGTTCTCCCTTGGGGAGTCTGGCCTGTGCCCCGCCTGGGAGGCTAAGAGCCTTGCTTCGCCTGCAAAGCCCCCACCCTGCCACAAGGCGGCAGACTTGGACCCAGCCGCTTCAACCCTCCAGTCTCTGCGGAACCACCCAAAAATGGAGTGTTACCGCTGCGACCTCAGTCCCCCAGAGCTCCAACCCCCACCTCTGTGAGGGAATCGGCGACCTCCTGTCCTTGGCGTCCGCAAAAGGCATTCACCTGCGGTGAACCTGGGCCTCGGGCGAACACGGTCAGGCCCCATGGTAGGAGCCCGGGGAGGCAATGGCAGCCTCTGCGGCCAGGCCTCGGACTCTCCCCGGGGCTCTCTCGGGTCCCAGGCGCCCTCTCTCGCCCGGGGAGTGCCCACGCCGTCCCCTGACCCCCGCAGGACGCCTGCATCCCGCCATAAGCGGCCCACCTCGTCCATGGAGCTGGGACACATGGGGCCGGGGTGCCAGTAACTGGCCTACGTGGCTGCAAACCCGCAGACCCCTCCGTCCCGTCCCCACCACTGCGAAGATCCCCCTGTTCTTCCATCCGTAAAGGGGTTCCCCTTTACGGATGGAAGAACAGGGGGGAGGCCCCCAGGAGATGGCTTTTGTCCGAGCCGCGGCTGGGTGGTTTCGGGCCAAGAGGCGGGGCCGCGCAGGTGCAAGCAGGCCCCACCCCAAGAGCATCCCTCCGGGCAACGTGCCCCCCCCTTGAGATATCAGGCCAGGTCCACAGGGTCCCTGGGCTGGTGTCAGAGTTAACGGAGGCCCTCCCTGCCACCCAGAGGACCGCGCGTTTTCCCGTGGACCACACTTGCCAGCCCGTCTCCCACCCCGCCAGAGGCAGAGTGCCAGGGAAGAGCTAGGGACCTGGTGCCTGGAAGAGGGGCCGGCCACGGTTCCGGGCCAGGTGGGGCTGGCCCGGGCGGGCGGGACCCACGCCCAGGGACCGGGTCTCCCTGGGGGTCTCGGGCCTGAGACCTGCCTGGGGGGCTAAGAGTCTCTCTTGGCTCAAACGGCCCCACCCTGCCCCGAGGCGGAAACCTTGGACCGAGACGCTTCTACTCTCTAAAGTCTGGGCTGAACTTTGCGAGAAGGGACTGTGTGCGCTGCGACCTGGGTCCCACAGAGCTCGAACCCCCCCTGCCCGTGAAGGGATCCGCGGCCTGTGGTCCCTGGTGTCCGCAAAAGGCATTCACCTGCGGAGAACCTGGGCCCAGGTGAGCGGGACCAGGCCCCACGGCAGGAGCCTGGGGAGGTCACTGGAGCCCCGGGGGCCAGGGCTGGGCATTTTCCCGGGTGCTCTCTCGGGTCCCAGGCGCCCTCTCTCGCCCGGGGAGTGCCCACGCCGTCCCCTGAGCCCCGCAGGACGCCTGCATCGGGCCATAAGCGGCCCACCTCGTCCATGGAGCTGGGACACATGGGGCCGGGGTGCGAGCAACTGGCCTACGTGGCTGCAAACCCGCAGACCCCTCCGTCCCGTCCCCACCACTGCGAAGATCCCCCTGTTCTTCCATCCGTAAAGGGGTCCCCCTTTACGGATGGAAGAACAGGGGGGAGGCCCCCAGGAGATGGCTTTTGTCCGAGCCGCGGCTGGGTGGTTTCGGGCCAAGAGGCGGGGCCGCGCAGGCGCAAGCAGTCCCCACCCCAAGAGCATCCCTCCGGGCAACGTGCCCCCCCCTTGAGATATCAGGCCAGGTCCACAGGGTCCCTGGGCTGGTGTCAGAGTTAACGGAGGCCCTCCCTGCCACCCAGAGGACCGCGCGTTTTCCCGTGGACCAAACTTCCCAGCAGCTCTCCCACCCCCGCAGAGGCAGAGTGCCAGGAACGAACTAGGGACCTGGTGCCTGGAAGAGGGGCCGGCCACGGTTCCGCGCCAGGTGGAGCGGTTCCGGGCGGGCGGGCGGGACCCTCGACCAAGGACCGGTTCTCCCTTGGGGAGTCTGGCCTGTGCCCCGCCTGGGAGGCTAAGAGCCTTGCTTCGCCTGCAAAGCCCCCACCCTGCCACAAGGCGGCAGACTTGGACCCAGCCGCTTCAACCCTCCAGTCTCTGCGGAACCACCCAAAAATGGAGTGTGACCGCTGCGACCTCAGTCCCCCAGAGCTCCAACCCCCACCTCTGTGAGGGAATCGGCGACCTGCTGTCCTTGGCGTCCGCAAAAGGCATTCACCTGCGGTGAACCTGGGCCTCGGGCGAACACGGTCAGGCCCCATGGTAGGAGCCCGGGGAGGCAATGGCAGCCTCTGCGGCCAGGCCTCGGACTCTCCCCGGGGCTCTCTCGGGTCCCAGGCGCCCTCTCTCGCCCGGGGAGTGCCCACGCCGTCCCCTGACCCCCGCAGGACGCCTGCATCCCGCCATAAGCGGCCCACCTCGTCCATGGAGCTGGGACACATGGGGCCGGGGTGCCAGCAACTGGCCTACGTGGCTGCAAACCCGCAGACCCCTCCGTCCCGTCCCCACCACTGCGAAGATCCCCCTGTTCTTCCATCCGTAAAGGGGTCCCCCTTTACGGATGGAAGAACAGGGGGGAGGCCCCCAGGAGATGGCTTTTGTCCGAGCCGCGGCTGGGTGGTTTCGGGCCAAGAGGCGGGGCCGCGCAGGCGCAAGCAGGCCCCACCCCAAGAGCATCCCTCCGGGCAACGTGCCCCCCCCTTGAGATATCAGGCCAGGTCCACAGGGTCCCTGGGCTGGTGTCAGAGTTAACGGAGGCCCTCCCTGCCACCCAGAGGACCGCGCGTTTTCCCGTGGACCACACTTGCCAGCCCGTCTCCCACCCCGCCAGAGGCAGAGTGCCAGGGAAGAGCTAGGGACCTGGTGCCTGGAAGAGGGGCCGGCCACGGTTCCGGGCCAGGTGGGGCTGGCCCGGGCGGGCGGGACCCACGCCCAGGGACCGGGTCTCCCTGGGGGTCTCGGGCCTGAGACCTGCCTGGGGGGCTAAGAGTCTCTCTTGGCTCAAACGGCCCCACCCTGCCCCGAGGCGGAAACCTTGGACCGAGACGCTTCTACTCTCTAAAGTCTGGGCTGAACTTTGCGAGAAGGGACTGTGTGCGCTGCGACCTGGGTCCCACAGAGCTCGAACCCCCCCTGCCCGTGAAGGGATCCGCGGCCTGTGGTCCCTGGTGTCCGCAAAAGGCATTCACCTGCGGAGAACCTGGGCCCAGGTGAGCGGGACCAGGCCCCACGGCAGGAGCCTGGGGAGGTCACTGGAGCCCCGGGGGCCAGGGCTGGGCATTTTCCCGGGTGCTCTCTCGGGTCCCAGGCGCCCTCTCTCGCCCGGGGAGTGCCCACGCCGTCCCCTGAGCCCCGCAGGACGCCTGCATCGGGCCATAAGCGGCCCACCTCGTCCATGGAGCTGGGACACATGGGGCCGGGGTGCGAGCAACTGGCCTACGTGGCTGCAAACCCGCAGACCCCTCCGTCCCGTCCCCACCACTGCGAAGATCCCCCTGTTCTTCCATCCGTAAAGGGGTCCCCCTTTACGGATGGAAGAACAGGGGGGAGGCCCCCAGGAGATGGCTTTTGTCCGAGCCGCGGCTGGGTGGTTTCGGGCCAAGAGGCGGGGCCGCGCAGGCGCAAGCAGTCCCCACCCCAAGAGCATCCCTCCGGGCAACGTGCCCCCCCCTTGAGATATCAGGCCAGGTCCACAGGGTCCCTGGGCTGGTGTCAGAGTTAACGGAGGCCCTCCCTGCCACCCAGAGGACCGCGCGTTTTCCCGTGGACCAAACTTCCCAGCAGCTCTCCCACCCCCGCAGAGGCAGAGTGCCAGGAACGAACTAGGGACCTGGTGCCTGGAAGAGGGGCCGGCCACGGTTCCGCGCCAGGTGGAGCGGTTCCGGGCGGGCGGGCGGGACCCTCGACCAAGGACCGGTTCTCCCTTGGGGAGTCTGGCCTGTGCCCCGCCTGGGAGGCTAAGAGCCTTGCTTCGCCTGCAAAGCCCCCACCCTGCCACAAGGCGGCAGACTTGGACCCAGCCGCTTCAACCCTCCAGTCTCTGCGGAACCACCCAAAAATGGAGTGTGACCGCTGCGACCTCAGTCCCCCAGAGCTCCAACCCCCACCTCTGTGAGGGAATCGGCGACCTGCTGTCCTTGGCGTCCGCAAAAGGCATTCACCTGCGGTGAACCTGGGCCTCGGGCGAACACGGTCAGGCCCCATGGTAGGAGCCCGGGGAGGCAATGGCAGCCTCTGCGGCCAGGCCTCGGACTCTCCCCGGGGCTCTCTCGGGTCCCAGGCGCCCTCTCTCGCCCGGGGAGTGCCCACGCCGTCCCCTGACCCCCGCAGGACGCCTGCATCCCGCCATAAGCGGCCCACCTCGTCCATGGAGCTGGGACACATGGGGCCGGGGTGCCAGCAACTGGCCTACGTGGCTGCAAACCCGCAGACCCCTCCGTCCCGTCCCCACCACTGCGAAGATCCCCCTGTTCTTCCATCCGTAAAGGGGTCCCCCTTTACGGATGGAAGAACAGGGGGGAGGCCCCCAGGAGATGGCTTTTGTCCGAGCCGCGGCTGGGTGGTTTCGGGCCAAGAGGCGGGGCCGCGCAGGCGCAAGCAGGCCCCACCCCAAGAGCATCCCTCCGGGCAACGTGCCCCCCCCTTGAGATATCAGGCCAGGTCCACAGGGTCCCTGGGCTGGTGTCAGAGTTAACGGAGGCCCTCCCTGCCACCCAGAGGACCGCGCGTTTTCCCGTGGACCACACTTGCCAGCCCGTCTCCCACCCCGCCAGAGGCAGAGTGCCAGGGAAGAGCTAGGGACCTGGGGCCGGGAAGAGGGGCCGGCCACGGTTCCGGGCCAGGTGGGGCGGGCCCGGGCGGGCGGGACCCACGCCCAGGGACCGGGTCTCCCTGGGGGTCTCGGGCCAGAGACCTACCTGGGGGGCTAAGAGTCTCTCTTGGCTCAAACGGCCCCACCTTGCCCCGAGGCGGAAAACTTGGACCGAGACGCTTCTACTCTCTAAAGTCTGGGCTGAACTTTGCGAGAAGGGACTGTGTGCGCTGCGACCTGGGTCCCACAGAGCTCGAACCCCCCCTGCCCGTGAAGGGATCCACGGCCTGTGGTCCCTGGTGTCCGCAAAAGGCATTCACCTGCGGAGAACCTGGGCCCAGGTGAGCGGGACCAGGCCCCACGGCAGGAGCCTGGGGAGGCCACTGGAGCCCCGGGGGCCAGGGCTGGGCATTTTCCCGGGTGCTCTCTCGGGTCCCAGGCGCCCTCTCTCGCCCGGGGAGTGCCCACGCTGTCCCCTGACCCCCGCAGGACGCCTGCATCGGGCCATAAGCGACCCACCTCGTCCATGGAGCTGGGACACATGGGGCCGGGGTGCGAGCAACTGGCCTACGTGGCTGCAAACCCGCAGACCCCTCCGTCCCGTCCCCACCACTGCGAAGATCCCCCTGTTCTTCCATCCGTAAAGGGGTCCCCCTTTACGGATGGAAGAACAGAGGGGAGGCCCCCAGGAGATGGCTTTTGTCCGAGCCGCGGCTGGGTGGTTTCGGGCCAAGAGGCGGGGCCGCGCAGGCGCAAGCAGGCCCCACCCCAAGAGCATCCCTCCGGGCAACGTGCCCCCCCCTTGAGATATCAGGCCAGGTCCACAGGGTCCCTGGGCTGGTGTCAGAGTTAACGGAGGCCCTCGCTGCCACCCAGAGGACCGCGCGTTTTCACGTGGAACAAACTTCCCAGCAGCTCTCCCACCCCCGCAGAGGCAGAGTGCCAGGAAAGAACTAGGGACCTGGTGCCTGGAAGAGGGGCCGGCCACGGTTCCGCGCCAGGTGGAGCGGTTCCGGGCGGGCGGGCGGGACCCTCGACCAAGGACCGGTTCTCCCTTGGGGAGTCTGGCCTGTGCCCCGCCTGGGAGGCTAAGAGCCTTGCTTCGCCTGCAAAGCCCCCACCCTGCCACAAGGCGGCAGACTTGGACCCAGCCGCTTCACCCCTCCAGTCTCTGCGGAACCACCCAAAAATGGAGTGTTACCGCTGCGACCTCAGTCCCCCAGAGCTCCAACCCCCACCTCTGTGAGGGAATCGGCGACCTCCTGTCCTTGGCGTCCGCAAAAGGCATTCACCCTGCGGTGAACCTGGGCCTCGGGCGAACACGGTCAGGCCCCATGGTAGGAGCCCGGGGAGGCAATGGCAGCCTCTGCGGCCAGGCCTCGACTCTCCCCGGGGCTCTCTCGGGTCCCAGGCGCCCTCTCTCGCCCGGGGAGTGCCCACGCCGTCCCCTGACCCCCGCAGGACGCCTGCATCCCGCCATAAGCGGCCCACCTCGTCCATGGAGCTGGGACACATGGGGCCGGGGTGCCAGCAACTGGCCTACGTGGCTGCAAACCCGCAGACCCCTCCGTCCCGTCCCCACCACTGCGAAGATCCCCCTGTTCTTCCATCCGTAAAGGGGTTCCCCTTTACGGATGGAAGAACAGGGGGGAGGCCCCCAGGAGATGGCTTTTGTCCGAGCCGCGGCTGGGTGGTTTCGGGCCAAGAGGCGGGGCCGCGCAGGTGCAAGCAGGCCCCACCCCAAGAGCATCCCTCCGGGCAACGTGCCCCCCCCTTGAGATATCAGGCCAGGTCCACAGGGTCCCTGGGCTGGTGTCAGAGTTAACGGAGGCCCTCCCTGCCACCCAGAGGACCGCGCGTTTTCCCGTGGACCACACTTGCCAGCCCGTCTCCCACCCCGCCAGAGGCAGAGTGCCAGGGAAGAGCTAGGGACCTGGTGCCTGGAAGAGGGGCCGGCCACGGTTCCGGGCCAGGTGGGGCTGGCCCGGGCGGGCGGGACCCACGCCCAGGGACCGGGTCTCCCTGGGGGTCTCGGGCCTGAGACCTGCCTGGGGGGCTAAGAGTCTCTCTTGGCTCAAACGGCCCCACCCTGCCCCGAGGCGGAAACCTTGGACCGAGACGCTTCTACTCTCTAAAGTCTGGGCTGAACTTTGCGAGAAGGGACTGTGTGCGCTGCGACCTCGGTCCCACAGAGCTCGAACCCCCCCTGCCCGTGAAGGGATCCGCGGCCTGTGGTCCCTGGTGTCCGCAAAAGGCATTCACCTGCGGAGAACCTGGGCCCAGGTGAGCGGGACCAGGCCCCACGGCAGGAGCCTGGGGAGGTCACTGGAGCCCCGGGGGCCAGGGCTGGGCATTTTCCCGGGTGCTCTCTCGGGTCCCAGGCGCCCTCTCTCGCCCGGGGAGTGCCCACGCCGTCCCCTGAGCCCCGCAGGACGCCTGCATCGGGCCATAAGCGGCCCACCTCGTCCATGGAGCTGGGACACATGGGGCCGGGGTGCGAGCAACTGGCCTACGTGGCTGCAAACCCGCAGACCCCTCCGTCCCGTCCCCACCACTGCGAAGATCCCCCTGTTCTTCCATCCGTAAAGGGGTCCCCCTTTACGGATGGAAGAACAGGGGGGAGGCCCCCAGGAGATGGCTTTTGTCCGAGCCGCGGCTGGGTGGTTTCGGGCCAAGAGGCGGGGCCGCGCAGGCGCAAGCAGTCCCCACCCCAAGAGCATCCCTCCGGGCAACGTGCCCCCCCCTTGAGATATCAGGCCAGGTCCACAGGGTCCCTGGGCTGGTGTCAGAGTTAACGGAGGCCCTCCCTGCCACCCAGAGGACCGCGCGTTTTCCCGTGGACCAAACTTCCCAGCAGCTCTCCCACCCCCGCAGAGGCAGAGTGCCAGGAACGAACTAGGGACCTGGTGCCTGGAAGAGGGGCCGGCCACGGTTCCGCGCCAGGTGGAGCGGTTCCGGGCGGGCGGGCGGGACCCTCGACCAAGGACCGGTTCTCCCTTGGGGAGTCTGGCCTGTGCCCCGCCTGGGAGGCTAAGAGCCTTGCTTCGCCTGCAAAGCCCCCACCCTGCCACAAGGCGGCAGACTTGGACCCAGCCGCTTCAACCCTCCAGTCTCTGCGGAACCACCCAAAAATGGAGTGTGACCGCTGCGACCTCAGTCCCCCAGAGCTCCAACCCCCACCTCTGTGAGGGAATCGGCGACCTGCTGTCCTTGGCGTCCGCAAAAGGCATTCACCTGCGGTGAACCTGGGCCTCGGGCGAACACGGTCAGGCCCCATGGTAGGAGCCCGGGGAGGCAATGGCAGCCTCTGCGGCCAGGCCTCGGACTCTCCCCGGGGCTCTCTCGGGTCCCAGGCGCCCTCTCTCGCCCGGGGAGTGCCCACGCCGTCCCCTGACCCCCGCAGGACGCCTGCATCCCGCCATAAGCGGCCCACCTCGTCCATGGAGCTGGGACACATGGGGCCGGGGTGCCAGCAACTGGCCTACGTGGCTGCAAACCCGCAGACCCCTCCGTCCCGTCCCCACCACTGCGAAGATCCCCCTGTTCTTCCATCCGTAAAGGGGTCCCCCTTTACGGATGGAAGAACAGGGGGGAGGCCCCCAGGAGATGGCTTTTGTCCGAGCCGCGGCTGGGTGGTTTCGGGCCAAGAGGCGGGGCCGCGCAGGCGCAAGCAGGCCCCACCCCAAGAGCATCCCTCCGGGCAACGTGCCCCCCCCTTGAGATATCAGGCCAGGTCCACAGGGTCCCTGGGCTGGTGTCAGAGTTAACGGAGGCCCTCCCTGCCACCCAGAGGACCGCGCGTTTTCCCGTGGACCACACTTGCCAGCCCGTCTCCCACCCCGCCAGAGGCAGAGTGCCAGGGAAGAGCTAGGGACCTGGGGCCGGGAAGAGGGGCCGGCCACGGTTCCGGGCCAGGTGGGGCGGGCCCGGGCGGGCGGGACCCACGCCCAGGGACCGGGTCTCCCTGGGGGTCTCGGGCCAGAGACCTACCTGGGGGGCTAAGAGTCTCTCTTGGCTCAAACGGCCCCACCTTGCCCCGAGGCGGAAAACTTGGACCGAGACGCTTCTACTCTCTAAAGTCTGGGCTGAACTTTGCGAGAAGGGACTGTGTGCGCTGCGACCTGGGTCCCACAGAGCTCGAACCCCCCCTGCCCGTGAAGGGATCCACGGCCTGTGGTCCCTGGTGTCCGCAAAAGGCATTCACCTGCGGAGAACCTGGGCCCAGGTGAGCGGGACCAGGCCCCACGGCAGGAGCCTGGGGAGGCCACTGGAGCCCCGGGGGCCAGGGCTGGGCATTTTCCCGGGTGCTCTCTCGGGTCCCAGGCGCCCTCTCTCGCCCGGGGAGTGCCCACGCTGTCCCCTGACCCCCGCAGGACGCCTGCATCGGGCCATAAGCGACCCACCTCGTCCATGGAGCTGGGACACATGGGGCCGGGGTGCGAGCAACTGGCCTACGTGGCTGCAAACCCGCAGACCCCTCCGTCCCGTCCCCACCACTGCGAAGATCCCCCTGTTCTTCCATCCGTAAAGGGGTCCCCCTTTACGGATGGAAGAACAGGGGGGAGGCCCCCAGGAGATGGCTTTTGTCCGAGCCGCGGCTGGGTGGTTTCGGGCCAAGAGGCGGGGCCGCGCAGGCGCAAGCAGGCCCCACCCCAAGAGCATCCCTCCGGGCAACGTGCCCCCCCCTTGAGATATCAGGCCAGGTCCACAGGGTCCCTGGGCTGGTGTCAGAGTTAACGGAGGCCCTCCCTGCCACCCAGAGGACCGCGCGTTTTCCCGTGGACCAAACTTCCCAGCAGCTCTCCCACCCCCGCAGAGGCAGAGTGCCAGGAAAGAACTAGGGACCTGGTGCCTGGAAGAGGGGCCGGCCACGGTTCCGCGCCAGGTGGAGCGGTTCCGGGCGGGCGGGCGGGACCCTCGACCAAGGACCGGTTCTCCCTTGGGGAGTCTGGCCTGTGCCCCGCCTGGGAGGCTAAGAGCCTTGCTTCGCCTGCAAAGCCCCCACCCTGCCACAAGGCGGCAGACTTGGACCCAGCCGCTTCACCCCTCCAGTCTCTGCGGAACCACCCAAAAATGGAGTGTTACCGCTGCGACCTCAGTCCCCCAGAGCTCCAACCCCCACCTCTGTGAGGGAATCGGCGACCTCCTGTCCTTGGCGTCCGCAAAAGGCATTCACCTGCGGTGAACCTGGGCCTCGGGCGAACACGGTCAGGCCCCATGGTAGGAGCCCGGGGAGGCAATGGCAGCCTCTGCGGCCAGGCCTCGGACTCTCCCCGGGGCTCTCTCGGGTCCCAGGCGCCCTCTCTCGCCCGGGGAGTGCCCACGCCGTCTCCTGACCCCCGCAGGACGCCTGCATCCCGCCATAAGCGGCCCACCTCGTCCATGGAGCTGGGACACATGGGGCCGGGGTGCCAGCAACTGGCCTACGTGGCTGCAAACCCGCAGACCCCTCCGTCCCGTCCCCACCACTGCGAAGATCCCCCTGTTCTTCCATCCGTAAAGGGGTTCCCCTTTACGGATGGAAGAACAGGGGGGAGGCCCCCAGGAGATGGCTTTTGTCCGAGCCGCGGCTGGGTGGTTTCGGGCCAAGAGGCGGGGCCGCGCAGGTGCAAGCAGGCCCCACCCCAAGAGCATCCCTCCGGGCAACGTGCCCCCCCCTTGAGATATCAGGCCAGGTCCACAGGGTCCCTGGGCTGGTGTCAGAGTTAACGGAGGCCCTCCCTGCCACCCAGAGGACCGCGCGTTTTCCCGTGGACCACACTTGCCAGCCCGTCTCCCACCCCGCCAGAGGCAGAGTGCCAGGGAAGAGCTAGGGACCTGGTGCCTGGAAGAGGGGCCGGCCACGGTTCCGGGCCAGGTGGGGCTGGCCCGGGCGGGCGGGACCCACGCCCAGGGACCGGGTCTCCCTGGGGGTCTCGGGCCTGAGACCTGCCTGGGGGACTAAGAGTCTCTCTTGGCTCAAACGGCCCCACCCTGCCCCGAGGCGGAAACCTTGGACCGAGACGCTTCTACTCTCTAAAGTCTGGGCTGAACTTTGCGAGAAGGGACTGTGTGCGCTGCGACCTGGGTCCCACAGAGCTCGAACCCCCCCTGCCCGTGAAGGGATCCGCGGCCTGTGGTCCCTGGTGTCCGCAAAAGGCATTCACCTGCGGAGAACCTGGGCCCAGGTGAGCGGGACCAGGCCCCACGGCAGGAGCCTGGGGAGGTCACTGGAGCCCCGGGGGCCAGGGCTGGGCATTTTCCCGGGTGCTCTCTCGGGTCCCAGGCGCCCTCTCTCGCCCGGGGAGTGCCCACGCCGTCCCCTGAGCCCCGCAGGACGCCTGCATCGGGCCATAAGCGGCCCACCTCGTCCATGGAGCTGGGACACATGGGGCCGGGGTGCGAGCAACTGGCCTACGTGGCTGCAAACCCGCAGACCCCTCCGTCCCGTCCCCACCACTGCGAAGATCCCCCTGTTCTTCCATCCGTAAAGGGGTCCCCCTTTACGGATGGAAGAACAGGGGGGAGGCCCCCAGGAGATGGCTTTTGTCCGAGCCGCGGCTGGGTGGTTTCGGGCCAAGAGGCGGGGCCGCGCAGGCGCAAGCAGTCCCCACCCCAAGAGCATCCCTCCGGGCAACGTGCCCCCCCCTTGAGATATCAGGCCAGGTCCACAGGGTCCCTGGGCTGGTGTCAGAGTTAACGGAGGCCCTCCCTGCCACCCAGAGGACCGCGCGTTTTCCCGTGGACCAAACTTCCCAGCAGCTCTCCCACCCCCGCAGAGGCAGAGTGCCAGGAACGAACTAGGGACCTGGTGCCTGGAAGAGGGGCCGGCCACGGTTCCGCGCCAGGTGGAGCGGTTCCGGGCGGGCGGGCGGGACCCTCGACCAAGGACCGGTTCTCCCTTGGGGAGTCTGGCCTGTGCCCCGCCTGGGAGGCTAAGAGCCTTGCTTAGCCTGCAAAGCCCCCACCCTGCCACAAGGCGGCAGACTTGGACCCAGCCGCTTCAACCCTCCAGTCTCTGCGGAACCACCCAAAAATGGAGTGTGACCGCTGCGACCTCAGTCCCCCAGAGCTCCAACCCCCACCTCTGTGAGGGAATCGGCGACCTGCTGTCCTTGGCGTCCGCAAAAGGCATTCACCTGCGGTGAACCTGGGCCTCGGGCGAACACGGTCAGGCCCCATGGTAGGAGCCCGGGGAGGCAATGGCAGCCTCTGCGGCCAGGCCTCGGACTCTCCCCGGGGCTCTCTCGGGTCCCAGGCGCCCTCTCTCGCCCGGGGAGTGCCCACGCCGTCCCCTGACCCCCGCAGGACGCCTGCATCCCGCCATAAGCGGCCCACCTCGTCCATGGAGCTGGGACACATGGGGCCGGGGTGCCAGCAACTGGCCTACGTGGCTGCAAACCCGCAGACCCCTCCGTCCCGTCCCCACCACTGCGAAGATCCCCCTGTTCTTCCATCCGTAAAGGGGTCCCCCTTTACGGATGGAAGAACAGGGGGGAGGCCCCCAGGAGATGGCTTTTGTCCGAGCCGCGGCTGGGTGGTTTCGGGCCAAGAGGCGGGGCCGCGCAGGCGCAAGCAGGCCCCACCCCAAGAGCATCCCTCCGGGCAACGTGCCCCCCCCTTGAGATATCAGGCCAGGTCCACAGGGTCCCTGGGCTGGTGTCAGAGTTAACGGAGGCCCTCCCTGCCACCCAGAGGACCGCGCGTTTTCCCGTGGACCACACTTGCCAGCCCGTCTCCCACCCCGCCAGAGGCAGAGTGCCAGGGAAGAGCTAGGGACCTGGGGCCGGGAAGAGGGGCCGGCCACGGTTCCGGGCCACGTGGGGCGGGCCCGGGCGGGCGGGACCCACGCCCAGGGACCGGGTCTCCCCGGGGGTCTCGGGCCAGAGACCTACCTGGGGGGCTAAGAGTCTCTCTTGGCTCAAACGGCCCCACCTTGCCCCGAGGCGGAAAACTTGGACCGAGACGCTTCTACTCTCTAAAGTCTGGGCTGAACTTTGCGAGAAGGGACTGTGTGCGCTGCGACCTGGGTCCCACAGAGCTCGAACCCCCCCTGCCCGTGAAGGGATCCACGGCCTGTGGTCCCTGGTGTCCGCAAAAGGCATTCACCTGCGGAGAACCTGGGCCCAGGTGAGCGGGACCAGGCCCCACGGCAGGAGCCTGGGGAGGCCACTGGAGCCCCGGGGGCCAGGGCTGGGCATTTTCCCGGGTGCTCTCTCGGGTCCCAGGCGCCCTCTCTCGCCCGGGGAGTGCCCACGCTGTCCCCTGACCCCCGCAGGACGCCTGCATCGGGCCATAAGCGACCCACCTCGTCCATGGAGCTGGGACACATGGGGCCGGGGTGCGAGCAACTGGCCTACGTGGCTGCAAACCCGCAGACCCCTCCGTCCCGTCCCCACCACTGCGAAGATCCCCCTGTTCTTCCATCCGTAAAGGGGTCCCCCTTTACGGATGGAAGAACAGGGGGGAGGCCCCCAGGAGATGGCTTTTGTCCGAGCCGCGGCTGGGTGGTTTCGGGCCAAGAGACGGGGCCGCGCAGGCGCAAGCAGGCCCCACCCCAAGAGCATCCCTCCGGGCAACGTGCCCCCCCCTTGAGATATCAGGCCAGGTCCACAGGGTCCCTGGGCTGGTGTCAGAGTTAACGGAGGCCCTCCCTGCCACCCAGAGGACCGCGCGTTTTCCCGTGGACCAAACTTCCCAGCAGCTCTCCCACCCCCGCAGAGGCAGAGTGCCAGGAAAGAACTAGGGACCTGGTGCCTGGAAGAGGGGCCGGCCACGGTTCCGCGCCAGGTGGAGCGGTTCCGGGCGGGCGGGCGGGACCCTCGACCAAGGACCGGTTCTCCCTTGGGGAGTCTGGCCTGTGCCCCGCCTGGGAGGCTAAGAGCCTTGCTTCGCCTGCAAAGCCCCCACCCTGCCACAAGGCGGCAGACTTGGACCCAGCCGCTTCACCCCTCCAGTCTCTGCGGAACCACCCAAAAATGGAGTGTTACCGCTGCGACCTCAGTCCCCCAGAGCTCCAACCCCCACCTCTGTGAGGGAATCGGCGACCTCCTGTCCTTGGCGTCCGCAAAAGGCATTCACCTGCGGTGAACCTGGGCCTCGGGCGAACACGGTCAGGCCCCATGGTAGGAGCCCGGGGAGGCAATGGCAGCCTCTGCGGCCAGGCCTCGGACTCTCCCCGGGGCTCTCTCGGGTCCCAGGCGCCCTCTCTCGCCCGGGGAGTGCCCACGCCGTCCCCTGACCCCCGCAGGACGCCTGCATCCCGCCATAAGCGGCCCACCTCGTCCATGGAGCTGGAACACATGGGGCCGGGGTGCCAGCAACTGGCCTACGTGGCTGCAAACCCGCAGACCCCTCCGTCCCGTCCCCACCACTGCGAAGATCCCCCTGTTCTTCCATCCGTAAAGGGGTTCCCCTTTACGGATGGAAGAACAGGGGGGAGGCCCCCAGGAGATGGCTTTTGTCCGAGCCGCGGCTGGGTGGTTTCGGGCCAAGAGGCGGGGCCGCGCAGGTGCAAGCAGGCCCCACCCCAAGAGCATCCCTCCGGGCAACGTGCCCCCCCCTTGAGATATCAGGCCAGGTCCACAGGGTCCCTGGGCTGGTGTCAGAGTTAACGGAGGCCCTCCCTGCCACCCAGAGGACCGCGCGTTTTCCCGTGGACCACACTTGCCAGCCCGTCTCCCACCCCGCCAGAGGCAGAGTGCCAGGGAAGAGCTAGGGACCTGGTGCCTGGAAGAGGGGCCGGCCACGGTTCCGGGCCAGGTGGGGCTGGCCCGGGCGGGCGGGACCCACGCCCAGGGACCGGGTCTCCCTGGGGGTCTCGGGCCTGAGACCTGCCTGGGGGGCTAAGAGTCTCTCTTGGCTCAAACGGCCCCACCCTGCCCCGAGGCGGAAACCTTGGACCGAGACGCTTCTACTCTCTAAAGTCTGGGCTGAACTTTGCGAGAAGGGACTGTGTGCGCTGCGACCTGGGTCCCACAGAGCTCGAACCCCCCCTGCCCGTGAAGGGATCCGCGGCCTGTGGTCCCTGGTGTCCGCAAAAGGCATTCACCTGCGGAGAACCTGGGCCCAGGTGAGCGGGACCAGGCCCCACGGCAGGAGCCTGGGGAGGTCACTGGAGCCCCGGGGGCCAGGGCTGGGCATTTTCCCGGGTGCTCTCTCGGGTCCCAGGCGCCCTCTCTCGCCCGGGGAGTGCCCACGCCGTCCCCTGAGCCCCGCAGGACGCCTGCATCGGGCCATAAGCGGCCCACCTCGTCCATGGAGCTGGGACACATGGGGCCGGGGTGCGAGCAACTGGCCTACGTGGCTGCAAACCCGCAGACCCCTCCGTCCCGTCCCCACCACTGCGAAGATCCCCCTGTTCTTCCATCCGTAAAGGGGTCCCCCTTTACGGATGGAAGAACAGGGGGGAGGCCCCCAGGAGATGGCTTTTGTCCGAGCAGCGGCTGGGTGGTTTCGGGCCAAGAGGCGGGGCCGCGCAGGCGCAAGCAGTCCCCACCCCAAGAGCATCCCTCCGGGCAACGTGCCCCCCCCTTGAGATATCAGGCCAGGTCCACAGGGTCCCTGGGCTGGTGTCAGAGTTAACGGAGGCCCTCCCTGCCACCCAGAGGACCGCGCGTTTTCCCGTGGACCAAACTTCCCAGCAGCTCTCCCACCCCCGCAGAGGCAGAGTGCCAGGAACGAACTAGGGACCTGGTGCCTGGAAGAGGGGCCGGCCACGGTTCCGCGCCAGGTGGAGCGGTTCCGGGCGGGCGGGCGGGACCCTCGACCAAGGACCGGTTCTCCCTTGGGGAGTCTGGCCTGTGCCCCGCCTGGGAGGCTAAGAGCCTTGCTTCGCCTGCAAAGCCCCCACCCTGCCACAAGGCGGCAGACTTGGACCCAGCCGCTTCAACCCTCCAGTCTCTGCGGAACCACCCAAAAATGGAGTGTGACCGCTGCGACCTCAGTCCCCCAGAGCTCCAACCCCCACCTCTGTGAGGGAATCGGCGACCTGCTGTCCTTGGCGTCCGCAAAAGGCATTCACCTGCGGTGAACCTGGGCCTCGGGCGAACACGGTCAGGCCCCATGGTAGGAGCCCGGGGAGGCAATGGCAGCCTCTGCGGCCAGGCCTCGGACTCTCCCCGGGGCTCTCTCGGGTCCCAGGCGCCCTCTCTCGCCCGGGGAGTGCCCACGCCGTCCCCTGACCCCCGCAGGACGCCTGCATCCCGCCATAAGCGGCCCACCTCGTCCATGGAGCTGGGACACATGGGGCCGGGGTGCCAGCAACTGGCCTACGTGGCTGCAAACCCGCAGACCCCTCCGTCCCGTCCCCACCACTGCGAAGATCCCCCTGTTCTTCCATCCGTAAAGGGGTCCCCCTTTACGGATGGAAGAACAGGGGGGAGGCCCCCAGGAGATGGCTTTTGTCCGAGCCGCGGCTGGGTGGTTTCGGGCCAAGAGGCGGGGCCGCGCAGGCGCAAGCAGGCCCCACCCCAAGAGCATCCCTCCGGGCAACGTGCCCCCCCCTTGAGATATCAGGCCAGGTCCACAGGGTCCCTGGGCTGGTGTCAGAGTTAACGGAGGCCCTCCCTGCCACCCAGAGGACCGCGCGTTTTCCCGTGGACCACACTTGCCAGCCCGTCTCCCACCCCGCCAGAGGCAGAGTGCCAGGGAAGAGCTAGGGACCTGGGGCCGGGAAGAGGGGCCGGCCACGGTTCCGGGCCAGGTGGGGCGGGCCCGGGCGGGCGGGACCCACGCCCAGGGACCGGGTCTCCCCGGGGGTCTCGGGCCAGAGACCTACCTGGGGGGCTAAGAGTCTCTCTTGGCTCAAACGGCCCCACCTTGCCCCGAGGCGGAAAACTTGGACCGAGACGCTTCTACTCTCTAAAGTCTGGGCTGAACTTTGCGAGAAGGGACTGTGTGCGCTGCGACCTGGGTCCCACAGAGCTCGAACCCCCCCTGCCCGTGAAGGGATCCACGGCCTGTGGTCCCTGGTGTCCGCAAAAGGCATTCACCTGCGGAGAACCTGGGCCCAGGTGAGCGGGACCAGGCCCCACGGCAGGAGCCTGGGGAGGCCACTGGAGCCCCGGGGGCCAGGGCTGGGCATTTTCCCGGGTGCTCTCTCGGGTCCCAGGCGCCCTCTCTCGCCCGGGGAGTGCCCACGCTGTCCCCTGACCCCCGCAGGACGCCTGCATCGGGCCATAAGCGACCCACCTCGTCCATGGAGCTGGGACACATGGGGCCGGGGTGCGAGCAACTGGCCTACGTGGCTGCAAACCCGCAGACCCCTCCGTCCCGTCCCCACCACTGCGAAGATCCCCCTGTTCTTCCATCCGTAAAGGGGTCCCCCTTTACGGATGGAAGAACAGGGGGGAGGCCCCCAGGAGATGGCTTTTGTCCGAGCCGCGGCTGGGTGGTTTCGGGCCAAGAGGCGGGGCCGCGCAGGCGCAAGCAGGCCCCACCCCAAGAGCATCCCTCCGGGCAACGTGCCCCCCCCTTGAGATATCAGGCCAGGTCCACAGGGTCCCTGGGCTGGTGTCAGAGTTAACGGAGGCCCTCCCTGCCACCCAGAGGACCGCGCGTTTTCCCGTGGAACAAACTTCCCAGCAGCTCTCCCACCCCCGCAGAGGCAGAGTGCCAGGAAAGAACTAGGGACCTGGTGCCTGGAAGAGGGGCCGGCCACGGTTCCGCGCCAGGTGGAGCGGTTCCGGGCGGGCGGGCGGGACCCTCGACCAAGGACCGGTTCTCCCTTGGGGAGTCTGGCCTGTGCCCCGCCTGGGAGGCTAAGAGCCTTGCTTCGCCTGCAAAGCCCCCACCCTGCCACAAGGCGGCAGACTTGGACCCAGCCGCTTCACCCCTCCAGTCTCTGCGGAACCACCCAAAAATGGAGTGTTACCGCTGCGACCTCAGTCCCCCAGAGCTCCAACCCCCACCTCTGTGAGGGAATCGGCGACCTCCTGTCCTTGGCGTCCGCAAAAGGCATTCACCTGCGGTGAACCTGGGCCTCGGGCGAACACGGTCAGGCCCCATGGTAGGAGCCCGGGGAGGCAATGGCAGCCTCTGCGGCCAGGCCTCGGACTCTCCCCGGGGCTCTCTCGGGTCCCAGGCGCCCTCTCTCGCCCGGGGAGTGCCCACGCCGTCCCCTGACCCCCGCAGGACGCCTGCATCCCGCCATAAGCGGCCCACCTCGTCCATGGAGCTGGGACACATGGGGCCGGGGTGCCAGCAACTGGCCTACGTGGCTGCAAACCCGCAGACCCCTCCGTCCCGTCCCCACCACTGCGAAGATCCCCCTGTTCTTCCATCCGTAAAGGGGTTCCCCTTTACGGATGGAAGAACAGGGGGGAGGCCCCCAGGAGATGGCTTTTGTCCGAGCCGCGGCTGGGTGGTTTCGGGCCAAGAGGCGGGGCCGCGCAGGTGCAAGCAGGCCCCACCCCAAGAGCATCCCTCCGGGCAACGTGCCCCCCCCTTGAGATATCAGGCCAGGTCCACAGGGTCCCTGGGCTGGTGTCAGAGTTAACGGAGGCCCTCCCTGCCACCCAGAGGACCGCGCGTTTTCCCGTGGACCACACTTGCCAGCCCGTCTCCCACCCCGCCAGAGGCAGAGTGCCAGGGAAGAGCTAGGGACCTGGTGCCTGGAAGAGGGGCCGGCCACGGTTCCGGGCCAGGTGGGGCTGGCCCGGGCGGGCGGGACCCACGCCCAGGGACCGGGTCTCCCTGGGGTTCTCGGGCCTGAGACCTGCCTGGGGGGCTAAGAGTCTCTCTTGGCTCAAACGGCCCCACCCTGCCCCGAGGCGGAAACCTTGGACCGAGACGCTTCTACTCTCTAAAGTCTGGGCTGAACTTTGCGAGAAGGGACTGTGTGCGCTGCGACCTGGGTCCCACAGAGCTCGAACCCCCCCTGCCCGTGAAGGGATCCGCGGCCTGTGGTCCCTGGTGTCCGCAAAAGGCATTCACCTGCGGAGAACCTGGGCCCAGGTGAGCGGGACCAGGCCCCACGGCAGGAGCCTGGGGAGGTCACTGGAGCCCCGGGGGCCAGGGCTGGGCATTTTCCCGGGTGCTCTCTCGGGTCCCAGGCGCCCTCTCTCGCCCGGGGAGTGCCCACGCCGTCCCCTGAGCCCCGCAGGACGCCTGCATCGGGCCATAAGCGGCCCACCTCGTCCATGGAGCTGGGACACATGGGGCCGGGGTGCGAGCAACTGGCCTACGTGGCTGCAAACCCGCAGACCCCTCCGTCCCGTCCCCACCACTGCGAAGATCCCCCTGTTCTTCCATCCGTAAAGGGGTCCCCCTTTACGGATGGAAGAACAGGGGGGAGGCCCCCAGGAGATGGCTTTTGTCCGAGCCGCGGCTGGGTGGTTTCGGGCCAAGAGGCGGGGCCGCGCAGGCGCAAGCAGTCCCCACCCCAAGAGCATCCCTCCGGGCAACGTGCCCCGCCCTTGAGATATCAGGCCAGGTCCACAGGGTCCCTGGGCTGGTGTCAGAGTTAACGGAGGCCCTCCCTGCCACCCAGAGGACCGCGCGTTTTCCCGTGGACCAAACTTCCCAGCAGCTCTCCCACCCCCGCAGAGGCAGAGTGCCAGGAACGAACTAGGGACCTGGTGCCTGGAAGAGGGGCCGGCCACGGTTCCGCGCCAGGTGGAGCGGTTCCGGGCGGGCGGGCGGGACCCTCGACCAAGGACCGGTTCTCCCTTGGGGAGTCTGGCCTGTGCCCCGCCTGGGAGGCTAAGAGCCTTGCTTCGCCTGCAAAGCCCCCACCCTGCCACAAGGCGGCAGACTTGGACCCAGCCGCTTCAACCCTCCAGTCTCTGCGGAACCACCCAAAAATGGAGTGTGACCGCTGCGACCTCAGTCCCCCAGAGCTCCAACCCCCACCTCTGTGAGGGAATCGGCGACCTGCTGTCCTTGGCGTCCGCAAAAGGCATTCACCTGCGGTGAACCTGGGCCTCGGGCGAACACGGTCAGGCCCCATGGTAGGAGCCCGGGGAGGCAATGGCAGCCTCTGCGGCCAGGCCTCGGACTCTCCCCGGGGCTCTCTCGGGTCCCAGGCGCCCTCTCTCGCCCGGGGAGTGCCCACGCCGTCCCCTGACCCCCGCAGGACGCCTGCATCCCGCCATAAGCGGCCCACCTCGTCCATGGAGCTGGGACACATGGGGCCGGGGTGCCAGCAACTGGCCTACGTGGCTGCAAACCCGCAGACCCCTCCGTCCCGTCCCCACCACTGCGAAGATCCCCCTGTTCTTCCATCCGTAAAGGGGTCCCCCTTTACGGATGGAAGAACAGGGGGGAGGCCCCCAGGAGATGGCTTTTGTCCGAGCCGCGGCTGGGTGGTTTCGGGCCAAGAGGCGGGGCCGCGCAGGCGCAAGCAGGCCCCACCCCAAGAGCATCCCTCCGGGCAACGTGCCCCCCCCTTGAGATATCAGGCCAGGTCCACAGGGTCCCTGGGCTGGTGTCAGAGTTAACGGAGGCCCTCCCTGCCACCCAGAGGACCGCGCGTTTTCCCGTGGACCACACTTGCCAGCCCGTCTCCCACCCCGCCAGAGGCAGAGTGCCAGGGAAGAGCTAGGGACCTGGGGCCGGGAAGAGGGGCCGGCCACGGTTCCGGGCCAGGTGGGGCGGGCCCGGGCGGGCGGGACCCACGCCCAGGGACCGGGTCTCCCTGGGGGTCTCGGGCCAGAGACCTACCTGGGGGGCTAAGAGTCTCTCTTGGCTCAAACGGCCCCACCTTGCCCCGAGGCGGAAAACTTGGACCGAGACGCTTCTACTCTCTAAAGTCTGGGCTGAACTTTGCGAGAAGGGACTGTGTGCGCTGCGACCTGGGTCCCACAGAGCTCGAACCCCCCCTGCCCGTGAAGGGATCCACGGCCTGTGGTCCCTGGTGTCCGCAAAAGGCATTCACCTGCGGAGAACCTGGGCCCAGGTGAGCGGGACCAGGCCCCACGGCAGGAGCCTGGGGAGGCCACTGGAGCCCCGGGGGCCAGGGCTGGGCATTTTCCCGGGTGCTCTCTCGGGTCCCAGGCGCCCTCTCTCGCCCGGGGAGTGCCCACGCTGTCCCCTGACCCCCGCAGGACGCCTGCATCGGGCCATAAGCGACCCACCTCGTCCATGGAGCTGGGACACATGGGGCCGGGGTGCGAGCAACTGGCCTACGTGGCTGCAAACCCGCAGACCCCTCCGTCCCGTCCCCACCACTGCGAAGATCCCCCTGTTCTTCCATCCGTAAAGGGGTCCCCCTTTACGGATGGAAGAACAGGGGGGAGGCCCCCAGGAGATGGCTTTTGTCCGAGCCGCGGCTGGGTGGTTTCGGGCCAAGAGGCGGGGCCGCGCAGGCGCAAGCAGGCCCCACCCCAAGAGCATCCCTCCGGGCAACGTGCCCCCCCCTTGAGATATCAGGCCAGGTCCACAGGGTCCCTGGGCTGGTGTCAGAGTTAACGGAGGCCCTCCCTGCCACCCAGAGGACCGCGCGTTTTCCCGTGGACCAAACTTCCCAGCAGCTCTCCCACCCCCGCAGAGGCAGAGTGCCAGGAAAGAACTAGGGACCTGGTGCCTTGAAGAGGGGCCGGCCACGGTTCCGCGCCAGGTGGAGCGGTTCCGGGCGGGCGGGCGGGACCCTCGACCAAGGACCGGTTCTCCCTTGGGGAGTCTGGCCTGTGCCCCGCCTGGGAGGCTAAGAGCCTTGCTTCGCCTGCAAAGCCCCCACCCTGCCACAAGGCGGCAGACTTGGACCCAGCCGCTTCACCCCTCCAGTCTCTGCGGAACCACCCAAAAATGGAGTGTTACCGCTGCGACCTCAGTCCCCCAGAGCTCCAACCCCCACCTCTGTGAGGGAATCGGCGACCTCCTGTCCTTGGCGTCCGCAAAAGGCATTCACCTGCGGTGAACCTGGGCCTCGGGCGAACACGGTCAGGCCCCATGGTAGGAGCCCGGGGAGGCAATGGCAGCCTCTGCGGCCAGGCCTCGGACTCTCCCCGGGGCTCTCTCGGGTCCCAGGCGCCCTCTCTCGCCCGGGGAGTGCCCACGCCGTCCCCTGACCCCCGCAGGACGCCTGCATCCCGCCATAAGCGGCCCACCTCGTCCATGGAGCTGGGACACATGGGGCCGGGGTGCCAGCAACTGGCCTACGTGGCTGCAAACCCGCAGACCCCTCCGTCCCGTCCCCACCACTGCGAAGATCCCCCTGTTCTTCCATCCGTAAAGGGGTTCCCCTTTACGGATGGAAGAACAGGGGGGAGGCCCCCAGGAGATGGCTTTTGTCCGAGCCGCGGCTGGGTGGTTTCGGGCCAAGAGGCGGGGCCGCGCAGGTGCAAGCAGGCCCCACCCCAAGAGCATCCCTCTGGGCAACGTGCCCCCCCCTTGAGATATCAGGCCAGGTCCACAGGGTCCCTGGGCTGGTGTCAGAGTTAACGGAGGCCCTCCCTGCCACCCAGAGGACCGCGCGTTTTCCCGTGGACCACACTTGCCAGCCCGTCTCCCACCCCGCCAGAGGCAGAGTGCCAGGGAAGAGCTAGGGACCTGGTGCCTGGAAGAGGGGCCGGCCACGGTTCCGGGCCAGGTGGGGCTGGCCCGGGCGGGCGGGACCCACGCCCAGGGACCGGGTCTCCCTGGGGTTCTCGGGCCTGAGACCTGCCTGGGGGGCTAAGAGTCTCTCTTGGCTCAAACGGCCCCACCCTGCCCCGAGGCGGAAACCTTGGACCGAGACGCTTCTACTCTCTAAAGTCTGGGCTGAACTTTGCGAGAAGGGACTGTGTGCGCTGCGACCTGGGTCCCACAGAGCTCGAACCCCCCCTGCCCGTGAAGGGATCCGCGGCCTGTGGTCCCTGGTGTCCGCAAAAGGCATTCACCTGCGGAGAACCTGGGCCCAGGTGAGCGGGACCAGGCCCCACGGCAGGAGCCTGGGGAGGTCACTGGAGCCCCGGGGGCCAGGGCTGGGCATTTTCCCGGGTGCTCTCTCGGGTCCCAGGCGCCCTCTCTCGCCCGGGGAGTGCCCACGCCGTCCCCTGAGCCCCGCAGGACGCCTGCATCGGGCCATAAGCGGCCCACCTCGTCCATGGAGCTGGGACACATGGGGCCGGGGTGCGAGCAACTGGCCTACGTGGCTGCAAACCCGCAGACCCCTCCGTCCCGTCCCCACCACTGCGAAGATCCCCCTGTTCTTCCATCCGTAAAGGGGTCCCCCTTTACGGATGGAAGAACAGGGGGGAGGTCCCCAGGAGATGGCTTTTGTCCGAGCCGCGGCTGGGTGGTTTCGGGCCAAGAGGCGGGGCCGCGCAGGCGCAAGCAGTCCCCACCCCAAGAGCATCCCTCCGGGCAACGTGCCCCCCCCTTGAGATATCAGGCCAGGTCCACAGGGTCCCTGGGCTGGTGTCAGAGTTAACGGAGGCCCTCCCTGCCACCCAGAGGACCGCGCGTTTTCCCGTGGACCAAACTTCCCAGCAGCTCTCCCACCCCCGCAGAGGCAGAGTGCCAGGAACGAACTAGGGACCTGGTGCCTGGAAGAGGGGCCGGCCACGGTTCCGCGCCAGGTGGAGCGGTTCCGGGCGGGCGGGCGGGACCCTCGACCAAGGACCGGTTCTCCCTTGGGGAGTCTGGCCTGTGCCCCGCCTGGGAGGCTAAGAGCCTTGCTTCGCCTGCAAAGCCCCCACCCTGCCACAAGGCGGCAGACTTGGACCCAGCCGCTTCAACCCTCCAGTCTCTGCGGAACCACCCAAAAATGGAGTGTGACCGCTGCGACCTCAGTCCCCCAGAGCTCCAACCCCCACCTCTGTGAGGGAATCGGCGACCTGCTGTCCTTGGCGTCCGCAAAAGGCATTCACCTGCGGTGAACCTGGGCCTCGGGCGAACACGGTCAGGCCCCATGGTAGGAGCCCGGGGAGGCAATGGCAGCCTCTGCGGCCAGGCCTCGGACTCTCCCCGGGGCTCTCTCGGGTCCCAGGCGCCCTCTCTCGCCCGGGGAGTGCCCACGCCGTCCCCTGACCCCCGCAGGACGCCTGCATCCCGCCATAAGCGGCCCACCTCGTCCATGGAGCTGGGACACATGGGGCCGGGGTGCCAGCAACTGGCCTACGTGGCTGCAAACCCGCAGACCCCTCCGTCCCGTCCCCACCACTGCGAAGATCCCCCTGTTCTTCCATCCGTAAAGGGGTCCCCCTTTACGGATGGAAGAACAGGGGGGAGGCCCCCAGGAGATGGCTTTTGTCCGAGCCGCGGCTGGGTGGTTTCGGGCCAAGAGGCGGGGCCGCGCAGGCGCAAGCAGGCCCCACCCCAAGAGCATCCCTCCGGGCAACGTGCCCCCCCCTTGAGATATCAGGCCAGGTCCACAGGGTCCCTGGGCTGGTGTCAGAGTTAACGGAGGCCCTCCCTGCCACCCAGAGGACCGCGCGTTTTCCCGTGGACCACACTTGCCAGCCCGTCTCCCACCCCGCCAGAGGCAGAGTGCCAGGGAAGAGCTAGGGACCTGGGGCCGGGAAGAGGGGCCGGCCAGGGTTCCGGGCCAGGTGGGGCGGGCCCGGGCGGGCGGGACCCACGCCCAGGGACCGGGTCTCCCTGGGGGTCTCGGGCCTGAGACCTGCCTGGGGGGCTAAGAGTCTCTCTTGGCTCAAACGGCCCCACCCTGCCCCGAGGCGGAAAACTTGGACCGAGACGCTTCTACTCTCTAAAGTCTGGGCTGAACTTTGCGAGAAGGGACTGTGTGCGCTGCGACCTGGGTCCCACAGAGCTCGAACCCCCCCTGCCCGTGAAGGGATCCGCGGCCTGTGGTCCCTGGTGTCCGCAAAAGGCATTCACCTGCGGAGAACCTGGGCCCAGGTGAGAGGGACCAGGCCCCACGGCAGGAGCCTGGGGAGGCCACTGGAGCCCCGGGGGCCAGGGCTGGGCATTTTCCCGGGTGCTCTCTCGGGTCCCAGGCGCCCTCTCTCGCCCGGGGAGTGCCCACGCCGTCCCCTGAGCCCCGCAGGATGCCTGCATCCCGCCATAAGCGGCCCACCTCGTCCATGGAGCTGGAACACATGGGGCCGGGGTGCGAGCAACTGGCCTACGTGGCTGCAAACCCGCAGACCCCTCCGTCCCGTCCCCACCACTGCGAAGATCCCCCTGTTCTTCCATCCGTAAAGGGGTCCCCCTTTACGGATGGAAGAACAGGGGGGAGGCCCCCAGGAGATGGCTTTTGTCCGAGCCGCGGCTGGGTGGTTTCCGGCCAAGAGGCGGGGCCGCGCAGGCGCAAGCAGGCCCCACCCCAAGAGCATCCCTCCGGGCAACGTGCCCCCCCCTTGAGATATCAGGCCAGGTCCACAGGGTCCCTGGGCTGGTGTCAGAGTTAACGGAGGCCCTCCCTGCCACCCAGAGGACCGCGCGTTTTCCCGTGGACCACACTTGCCAGCCCGTCTCCCACCCCGCCAGAGGCAGAGTGCCAGGGAAGAGCTAGGGACCTGGGTCCGGGAAGAGGGGCCGGCCACGGTTCCGGGCCAGGTGGGGCGGGCCCGGGCGGGCGGGACCCACGCCCAGGGACCGGGTCTCCCTGGGGGTCTCGGGCCTGAGACCTGCCTGGGGGGCTAAGAGTCTCTCTTGGCTCAAACGGCCCCACCCTGCCCCGAGGCGGAAAACTTGGACCGAGACGCTTCTACTCTCTAAAGTCTGGGCTGAACTTTGCGAGAAGGGACTGTGTGCGCTGCGACCTGGGTCCCACAGAGCTCGAACCCCCCCTGCCCGTGAAGGGATCCGCGGCCTGTGGTCCCTGGTGTCCGCAAAAGGCATTCACCTGCGGAGAACCTGGGCCCAGGTGAGCGGGACCAGGCCCCACGGCAGGAGCCTGGGGAGGCCACTGGAGCCCCGGGGGCCAGGGCTGGGCATTTTCCCGGGTGCTCTCTCGGGTCCCAGGCGCCCTCTCTCGCCCGGGGAGTGCCCACGCCGTCCCCTGAGCCCCGCAGGACGCCTGCATCCCGCCATAAGCGGCCCACCTCGTCCATGGAGCTGGAACACATGGGGCCGGGGAGCGAGCAACTGGCCTACGTGGCTGCAAACCCGCAGACCGCTCCGTCCCGTCCCCACCACTGCGAAGATCCCCCTGTTCTTCCATCCGTAAAGGGGTCCCCCTTTACGGATGGAAGAACAGGGGGGAGGCCCCCAGGAGATGGCTTTTGTCCGAGCCGCGGCTGGGTGGTTTCGGGCCAAGAGGCGGGGCCGCGCAGGCGCAAGCAGTCCCCACCCCAAGAGCATCCCTCCGGGCAACGTGCCCCCCCCTTGAGATATCAGGCCAGGTCCACAGGGTCCCTGGGCTGGTGTCAGAGTTAACGGAGGCCCTCCCTGCCACCCAGAGGACCGCGCGTTTTCCCGTGGACCAAACTTCCCAGCAGCTCTCCCACCCCCGCAGAGGCAGAGTGCCAGGAACGAACTAGGGACCTGGTGCCTGGAAGAGGGGCCGGCCACGGTTCCGCGCCAGGTGGAGCGGTTCCGGGCGGGCGGGCGGGACCCTCGACCAAGGACCGGTTCTCCCTTGGGGAGTCTGGCCTGTGCCCCGCCTGGGAGGCTAAGAGCCTTGCTTCGCCTGCAAAGCCCCCACCCTGCCACAAGGCGGCAGACTTGGACCCAGCCGCTTCAACCCTCCAGTCTCTGCGGAACCACCCAAAAATGGAGTGTGACCGCTGCGACCTCAGTCCCCCAGAGCTCCAACCCCCACCTCTGTGAGGGAATCGGCGACCTGCTGTCCTTGGCGTCCGCAAAAGGCATTCACCTGCGGTGAACCTGGGCCTCGGGCGAACACGGTCAGGCCCCATGGTAGGAGCCCGGGGAGGCAATGGCAGCCTCTGCGGCCAGGCCTCGGACTCTCCCCGGGGCTCTCTCGGGTCCCAGGCGCCCTCTCTCGCCCGGGGAGTGCCCACGCCGTCCCCTGACCCCCGCAGGACGCCTGCATCCCGCCATAAGCGGCCCACCTCGTCCATGGAGCTGGGACACATGGGGCCGGGGTGCCAGCAACTGGCCTACGTGGCTGCAAACCCGCAGACCCCTCCGTCCCGTCCCCACCACTGCGAAGATCCCCCTGTTCTTCCATCCGTAAAGGGGTCCCCCTTTACGGATGGAAGAACAGGGGGGAGGCCCCCAGGAGATGGCTTTTGTCCGAGCCGCGGCTGGGTGGTTTCGGGCCAAGAGGCGGGGCCGCGCAGGCGCAAGCAGGCCCCACCCCAAGAGCATCCCTCCGGGCAACGTGCCCCCCCCTTGAGATATCAGGCCAGGTCCACAGGGTCCCTGGGCTGGTGTCAGAGTTAACGGAGGCCCTCCCTGCCACCCAGAGGACCGCGCGTTTTCCCGTGGACCACACTTGCCAGCCCGTCTCCCACCCCGCCAGAGGCAGAGTGCCAGGGAAGAGCTAGGGACCTGGGGCCGGGAAGAGGGGCCTGCCACGGTTCCGGGCCAGGTGGGGCGGGCCCGGGCGGGCGGGACCCACGCCCAGGGACCGGGTCTCCCTGGGGGTCTCGGGCCTGAGACCTGCCTGGGGGGCTAAGAGTCCCTCTTGGCTCAAACGGCCCCACCCTGCCCCGAGGCGGAAAACTTGGACCGAGACGCTTCTACTCTCTAAAGTCTGGGCTGAACTTTGCGAGAAGGGACTGTGTGCGCTGCGACCTGGGTCCCACAGAGCTCGAACCCCCCCTGCCCGTGAAGGGATCCGCGGCCTGTGGTCCCTGGTGTCCGCAAAAGGCATTCACCTGCGGAGAACCTGGGCCCAGTGAGCGGGACCAGGCCCCACGGCAGGAGCCTGGGGAGGCCACTGGAGCCCCGGGGGCCAGGGCTGGGCATTTTCCCGGGTGCTCTCTCGTGTCCCAGGCGCCCTCTCTCGCCCGGGGAGTGCCCACGCCGTCCCCTGAGCCCCGATAGACGCCTGCATCCCGCCATAAGCGGCCCACCTCGTCCATGGAGCTGGAACACATGGGGCCGGGGTGCCAGCAACTGGCCTACGTGGCTGCAAACCCGCAGACCCCTCGGTCCCGTCCCCACCACTGCGAAGATCCCCCTGTTCTTCCATCCGTAAAGGGGTCCCCCTTTACGGATGGAAGAACAGGGGGGAGGCCCCCAGGAGATGGCTTTTGTCCGAGCCGCGGCTGGGTGGTTTCGGGCCAAGAGGCGGGGCCGCGCAGGCGCAAGCAGGCCCCACCCCAAGAGCATCCCTCCGGGCAACGTGCCCCCCCCTTGAGATATCAGGCCAGGTCCACAGGGTCCCTGGGCTGGTGTCAGAGTTAACGGAGGCCCTCCCTGCCACCCAGAGGACCGCGCGTTTTCCCGTGGACCACACTTGCCAGCCCGTCTCCCACCCCGCCAGAGGCAGAGTGCCAGGGAAGAGCTAGGGACCTGGGGCCGGGAAGAGGGGCCGGCCAGGGTTCCGGGCCAGGTGGGGCGGGCCCGGGCGGGCGGGACCCACGCCCAGGGACCGGGTCTCCCTGGGGGTCTCGGGCCTGAGACCTGCCTGGGGGGCTAAGAGTCTCTCTTGGCTCAAACGGCCCCACCCTGCCCCGAGGCGGAAAACTTGGACCGAGACGCTTCTACTCTCTAAAGTCTGGGCTGAACTTTGCGAGAAGGGACTGTGTGCGCTGCGACCTGGGTCCCACAGAGCTCGAACCCCCCCTGCCCGTGAAGGGATCCGCGGCCTGTGGTCCCTGGTGTCCGCAAAAGGCATTCACCTGCGGAGAACCTGGGCCCAGGTGAGCGGGACCAGGCCCCACGGCAGGAGCCTGGGGAGGCCACTGGAGCCCCGGGGGCCAGGGCTGGGCATTTTCCCGGGTGCTCTCTCGGGTCCCAGGCGCCCTCTCTCGCCCGGGGAGTGCCCACGCCGTCCCCTGAGCCCCGCAGGACGCCTGCATCCCGCCATAAGCGGCCCACCTCGTCCATGGAGCTGGAACACATGGGGCCGGGGTGCGAGCAACTGGCCTACGTGGCTGCAAACCCGCAGACCCCTCCGTCCCGTCCCCACCACTGCGAAGATCCCCCTGTTCTTCCATCCGTAAAGGGGTCCCCCTTTACGGATGGAAGAACAGGGGGGAGGCCCCCAGGAGATGGCTTTTGTCGGAGCCACGGCTGGGTGGTTTCGGGCCAAGAGGCGGGGCCGCGCAGGCGCAAGCAGGCCCCACCCCAAGAGCATCCCTCCGGGCAACGTGCCCCCCCCTTGAGATATCAGGCCAGGTCCACAGGGTCCCTGGGCTGGTGTCAGAGTTAACGGAGGCCCTCCCTGCCACCCAGAGGACCGCGCGTTTTCCCGTGGACCAAACTTCCCAGCAGCTCTCCCACCCCCGCAGAGGCAGAGTGCCAGGAAAGAACTAGGGACCTGGTGCCTGGAAGAGGGGCCGGCCACGGTTCCGCGCCAGGTGGAGCGGTTCCGGGCGGGCGGGCGGGACCCTCGACCAAGGACCGGTTCTCCCTTGGGGAGTCTGGCCTGTGCCCCGCCTGGGAGGCTAAGAGCCTTGCTTCGCCTGCAAAGCCCCCACCCTGCCACAAGGCGGCAGACTTGGACCCAGCCGCTTCAACCCTCCAGTCTCTGCGGAACCACCCAAAAATGGAGTGTGACCGCTGCGACCTCAGTCCCCCAGAGCTCCAACCCCCACCTCTGTGAGGGAATCGGCGACCTCCTGTCCTTGGCGTCCGCAAAAGGCATTCACCTGCGGTGAACCTGGGCCTCGGGCGAACACGGTCAGGCCCCATGGTAGGAGCCCGGGGAGGCAATGGCAGCCTCTGCGGCCAGGCCTCGGACTCTCCCCGGGGCTCTCTCGGGTCCCAGGCGCCCTCTCTCGCCCGGGGTGTGCCCACGCCGTCCCCTGACCCCCGCAGGACGCCTGCATCCCGCCATAAGCGGCCCACCTCGTCCATGGAGCTGGGACACATGGGGCCGGGGTGCCAGCAACTGGCCTACGTGGCTGCAAACCCGCAGACCCCTCCGTCCCGTCCCCACCACTGCGAAGATCCCCCTGTTCTTCCATCCGTAAAGGGGTCCCCCTTTACGGATGGAAGAACAGGGGGGAGGCCCCCAGGAGATGGCTTTTGTCCGAGCCGCGGCTGGGTGGTTTCGGGCCAAGAGGCGGGGCCGCGCAGGCGCAAGCAGGCCCCACCCCAAGAGCATCCCTCCGGGCAACGTGCCCCCCCCTTGAGATATCAGGCCAGGTCCACAGGGTCCCTGGGCTGGTGTCAGAGTTAACGGAGGCCCTCCCTGCCACCCAGAGGACCGCGCGTTTTCCCGTGGACCACACTTGCCAGCCCGTCTCCCACCCCGCCAGAGGCAGAGTGCCAGGGAAGAGCTAGGGACCTGGGGCCGGGAAGAGGGGCCGGCCACGGTTCCGGGCCAGGTGGGGCGGGCCCGGGCGGGCGGGACCCACGCCCAGGGACCGGGTCTCCCTGGGGGTCTCGGGCCAGAGACCTACCTGGGGGGCTAAGAGTCTCTCTTGGCTCAAACGGCCCCACCTTGCCCCGAGGCGGAAAACTTGGACCGAGACGCTTCTACTCTCTAAAGTCTGGGCTGAACTTTGCGAGAAGGGACTGTGTGCGCTGCGACCTGGGTCCCACAGAGCTCGAACCCCCCCTGCCCGTGAAGGGATCCACGGCCTGTGGTCCCTGGTGTCCGCAAAAGGCATTCACCTGCGGAGAACCTGGGCCCAGGTGAGCGGGACCAGGCCCCACGGCAGGAGCCTGGGGAGGCCACTGGAGCCCCGGGGGCCAGGGCTGGGCATTTTCCCGGGTGCTCTCTCGGGTCCCAGGCGCCCTCTCTCGCCCGGGGAGTGCCCACGCTGTCCCCTGACCCCCGCAGGACGCCTGCATCGGGCCATAAGCGACCCACCTCGTCCATGGAGCTGGGACACATGGGGCCGGGGTGCGAGCAACTGGCCTACGTGGCTGCAAACCCGCAGACCCCTCCGTCCCGTCCCCACCACTGCGAAGATCCCCCTGTTCTTCCATCCGTAAAGGGGTCCCCCTTTACGGATGGAAGAACAGGGGGGAGGCCCCCAGGAGATGGCTTTTGTCCGAGCCGCGGCTGGGTGGTTTCGGGCCAAGAGGCGGGGCCGCGCAGGCGCAAGCAGGCCCCACCCCAAGAGCATCCCTCCGGGCAACGTGCCCCCCCCTTGAGATATCAGGCCAGGTCCACAGGGTCCCTGGGCTGGTGTCAGAGTTAACGGAGGCCCTCCCTGCCACCCAGAGGACCGCGCGTTTTCCCGTGGACCAAACTTCCCAGCAGCTCTCCCACCCCCGCAGAGGCAGAGTGCCAGGAAAGAACTAGGGACCTGGTGCCTGGAAGAGGGGCCGGCCACGGTTCCGCGCCAGGTGGAGCGGTTCCGGGCGGGCGGGCGGGACCCTCGACCAAGGACCGGTTCTCCCTTGGGGAGTCTGGCCTGTGCCCCGCCTGGGAGGCTAAGAGCCTTGCTTCGCCTGCAAAGCCCCCACCCTGCCACAAGGCGGCAGACTTGGACCCAGCCGCTTCACCCCTCCAGTCTCTGCGGAACCACCCAAAAATGGAGTGTTACCGCTGCGACCTCAGTCCCCCAGAGCTCCAACCCCCACCTCTGTGAGGGAATCGGCGACCTCCTGTCCTTGGCGTCCGCAAAAGGCATTCACCTGCGGTGAACCTGGGCCTCGGGCGAACACGGTCAGGCCCCATGGTAGGAGCCCGGGGAGGCAATGGCAGCCTCTGCGGCCAGGCCTCGGACTCTCCCCGGGGCTCTCTCGGGTCCCAGGCGCCCTCTCTCGCCCGGGGAGTGCCCACGCCGTCCCCTGACCCCCGCAGGACGCCTGCATCCCGCCATAAGCGGCCCACCTCGTCCATGGAGCTGGGACACATGGGGCCGGGGTGCCAGCAACTGGCCTACGTGGCTGCAAACCCGCAGACCCCTCCGTCCCGTCCCCACCACTGCGAAGATCCCCCTGTTCTTCCATCCGTAAAGGGGTTCCCCTTTACGGATGGAAGAACAGGGGGGAGGCCCCCAGGAGATGGCTTTTGTCCGAGCCGCGGCTGGGTGGTTTCGGGCCAAGAGGCGGGGCCGCGCAGGTGCAAGCAGGCCCCACCCCAAGAGCATCCCTCCGGGCAACGTGCCCCCCCCTTGAGATATCAGGCCAGGTCCACAGGGTCCCTGGGCTGGTGTCAGAGTTAACGGAGGCCCTCCCTGCCACCCAGAGGACCGCGCGTTTTCCCGTGGACCACACTTGCCAGCCCGTCTCCCACCCCGCCAGAGGCAGAGTGCCAGGGAAGAGCTAGGGACCTGGTGCCTGGAAGAGGGGCCGGCCACGGTTCCGGGCCAGGTGGGGCTGGCCCGGGCGGGCGGGACCCACGCCCAGGGACCGGGTCTCCCTGGGGGTCTCGGGCCTGAGACCTGCCTGGGGGGCTAAGAGTCTCTCTTGGCTCAAACGGCCCCACCCTGCCCCGAGGCGGAAACCTTGGACCGAGACGCTTCTACTCTCTAAAGTCTGGGCTGAACTTTGCGAGAAGGGACTGTGTGCGCTGCGACCTGGGTCCCACAGAGCTCGAACCCCCCCTGCCCGTGAAGGGATCCGCGGCCTGTGGTCCCTGGTGTCCGCAAAAGGCATTCACCTGCGGAGAACCTGGGCCCAGTGAGCGGGACCAGGCCCCACGGCAGGAGCCTGGGGAGGCCACTGGAGCCCCGGGGGCCAGGGCTGGGCATTTTCCCGGGTGCTCTCTCGTGTCCCAGGCGCCCTCTCTCGCCCGGGGAGTGCCCACGCCGTCCCCTGAGCCCCGATAGACGCCTGCATCCCGCCATAAGCGGCCCACCTCGTCCATGGAGCTGGAACACATGGGGCCGGGGTGCCAGCAACTGGCCTACGTGGCTGCAAACCCGCAGACCCCTCGGTCCCGTCCCCACCACTGCGAAGATCCCCCTGTTCTTCCATCCGTAAAGGGGTCCCCCTTTACGGATGGAAGAACAGGGGGGAGGCCCCCAGGAGATGGCTTTTGTCCGAGCCGCGGCTGGGTGGTTTCGGGCCAAGAGGCGGGGCCGCGCAGGCGCAAGCAGGCCCCACCCCAAGAGCATCCCTCCGGGCAACGTGCCCCCCCCTTGAGATATCAGGCCAGGTCCACAGGGTCCCTGGGCTGGTGTCAGAGTTAACGGAGGCCCTCCCTGCCACCCAGAGGACCGCGCGTTTTCCCGTGGACCACACTTGCCAGCCCGTCTCCCACCCCGCCAGAGGCAGAGTGCCAGGGAAGAGCTAGGGACCTGGGGCCGGGAAGAGGGGCCGGCCAGGGTTCCGGGCCAGGTGGGGCGGGCCCGGGCGGGCGGGACCCACGCCCAGGGACCGGGTCTCCCTGGGGGTCTCGGGCCTGAGACCTGCCTGGGGGGCTAAGAGTCTCTCTTGGCTCAAACGGCCCCACCCTGCCCCGAGGCGGAAAACTTGGACCGAGACGCTTCTACTCTCTAAAGTCTGGGCTGAACTTTGCGAGAAGGGACTGTGTGCGCTGCGACCTGGGTCCCACAGAGCTCGAACCCCCCCTGCCCGTGAAGGGATCCGCGGCCTGTGGTCCCTGGTGTCCGCAAAAGGCATTCACCTGCGGAGAACCTGGGCCCAGGTGAGCGGGACCAGGCCCCACGGCAGGAGCCTGGGGAGGCCACTGGAGCCCCGGGGGCCAGGGCTGGGCATTTTCCCGGGTGCTCTCTCGGGTCCCAGGCGCCCTCTCTCGCCCGGGGAGTGCCCACGCCGTCCCCTGAGCCCCGCAGGACGCCTGCATCCCGCCATAAGCGGCCCACCTCGTCCATGGAGCTGGAACACATGGGGCCGGGGTGCGAGCAACTGGCCTACGTGGCTGCAAACCCGCAGACCCCTCCGTCCCGTCCCCACCACTGCGAAGATCCCCCTGTTCTTCCATCCGTAAAGGGGTCCCCCTTTACGGATGGAAGAACAGGGGGGAGGCCCCCAGGAGATGGCTTTTGTCGGAGCCACGGCTGGGTGGTTTCGGGCCAAGAGGCGGGGCCGCGCAGGCGCAAGCAGGCCCCACCCCAAGAGCATCCCTCCGGGCAACGTGCCCCCCCCTTGAGATATCAGGCCAGGTCCACAGGGTCCCTGGGCTGGTGTCAGAGTTAACGGAGGCCCTCCCTGCCACCCAGAGGACCGCGCGTTTTCCCGTGGACCAAACTTCCCAGCAGCTCTCCCACCCCCGCAGAGGCAGAGTGCCAGGAAAGAACTAGGGACCTGGTGCCTGGAAGAGGGGCCGGCCACGGTTCCGCGCCAGGTGGAGCGGTTCCGGGCGGGCGGGCGGGACCCTCGACCAAGGACCGGTTCTCCCTTGGGGAGTCTGGCCTGTGCCCCGCCTGGGAGGCTAAGAGCCTTGCTTCGCCTGCAAAGCCCCCACCCTGCCACAAGGCGGCAGACTTGGACCCAGCCGCTTCAACCCTCCAGTCTCTGCGGAACCACCCAAAAATGGAGTGTGACCGCTGCGACCTCAGTCCCCCAGAGCTCCAACCCCCACCTCTGTGAGGGAATCGGCGACCTGCTGTCCTTGGCGTCCGCAAAAGGCATTCACCTGCGGTGAACCTGGGCCTCGGGCGAACACGGTCAGGCCCCATGGTAGGAGCCCGGGGAGGCAATGGCAGCCTCTGCGGCCAGGCCTCGGACTCTCCCCGGGGCTCTCTCGGGTCCCAGGCGCCCTCTCTCGCCCGGGGAGTGCCCACGCCGTCCCCTGACCCCCGCAGGACGCCTGCATCCCGCCATAAGCGGCCCACCTCGTCCATGGAGCTGGGACACATGGGGCCGGGGTGCCAGCAACTGGCCTACGTGGCTGCAAACCCGCAGACCCCTCCGTCCCGTCCCCACCACTGCGAAGATCCCCCTGTTCTTCCATCCGTAAAGGGGTCCCCCTTTACGGATGGAAGAACAGGGGGGAGGCCCCCAGGAGATGGCTTTTGTCCGAGCCGCGGCTGGGTGGTTTCGGGCCAAGAGGCGGGGCCGCGCAGGCGCAAGCAGGCCCCACCCCAAGAGCATCCCTCCGGGCAACGTGCCCCCCCCTTGAGATATCAGGCCAGGTCCACAGGGTCCCTGGGCTGGTGTCAGAGTTAACGGAGGCCCTCCCTGCCACCCAGAGGACCGCGCGTTTTCCCGTGGACCACACTTGCCAGCCCGTCTCCCACCCCGCCAGAGGCAGAGTGCCAGGGAAGAGCTAGGGACCTGGGGCCGGGAAGAGGGGCCGGCCACGGTTCCGGGCCAGGTGGGGCGGGCCCGGGCGGGCGGGACCCACGCCCAGGGACCGGGTCTCCCCGGGGGTCTCGGGCCAGAGACCTACCTGGGGGGCTAAGAGTCTCTCTTGGCTCAAACGGCCCCACCTTGCCCCGAGGCGGAAAACTTGGACCGAGACGCTTCTACTCTCTAAAGTCTGGGCTGAACTTTGCGAGAAGGGACTGTGTGCGCTGCGACCTGGGTCCCACAGAGCTCGAACCCCCCCTGCCCGTGAAGGGATCCACGGCCTGTGGTCCCTGGTGTCCGCAAAAGGCATTCACCTGCGGAGAACCTGGGCCCAGGTGAGCGGGACCAGGCCCCACGGCAGGAGCCTGGGGAGGCCACTGGAGCCCCGGGGGCCAGGGCTGGGCATTTTCCCGGGTGCTCTCTCGGGTCCCAGGCGCCCTCTCTCGCCCGGGGAGTGCCCACGCTGTCCCCTGACCCCCGCAGGACGCCTGCATCGGGCCATAAGCGACCCACCTCGTCCATGGAGCTGGGACACATGGGGCCGGGGTGCGAGCAACTGGCCTACGTGGCTGCAAACCCGCAGACCCCTCCGTCCCGTCCCCACCACTGCGAAGATCCCCCTGTTCTTCCATCCGTAAAGGGGTCCCCCTTTACGGATGGAAGAACAGGGGGGAGGCCCCCAGGAGATGGCTTTTGTCCGAGCCGCGGCTGGGTGGTTTCGGGCCAAGAGGCGGGGCCGCGCAGGCGCAAGCAGGCCCCACCCCAAGAGCATCCCTCCGGGCAACGTGCCCCCCCCTTGAGATATCAGGCCAGGTCCACAGGGTCCCTGGGCTGGTGTCAGAGTTAACGGAGGCCCTCCCTGCCACCCAGAGGACCGCGCGTTTTCCCGTGGAACAAACTTCCCAGCAGCTCTCCCACCCCCGCAGAGGCAGAGTGCCAGGAAAGAACTAGGGACCTGGTGCCTGGAAGAGGGGCCGGCCACGGTTCCGCGCCAGGTGGAGCGGTTCCGGGCGGGCGGGCGGGACCCTCGACCAAGGACCGGTTCTCCCTTGGGGAGTCTGGCCTGTGCCCCGCCTGGGAGGCTAAGAGCCTTGCTTCGCCTGCAAAGCCCCCACCCTGCCACAAGGCGGCAGACTTGGACCCAGCCGCTTCAACCCTCCAGTCTCTGCGGAACCACCCAAAAATGGAGTGTGACCGCTGCGACCTCAGTCCCCCAGAGCTCCAACCCCCACCTCTGTGAGGGAATCGGCGACCTGCTGTCCTTGGCGTCCGCAAAAGGCATTCACCTGCGGTGAACCTGGGCCTCGGGCGAACACGGTCAGGCCCCATGGTAGGAGCCCGGGGAGGCAATGGCAGCCTCTGCGGCCAGGCCTCGGACTCTCCCCGGGGCTCTCTCGGGTCCCAGGCGCCCTCTCTCGCCCGGGGAGTGCCCACGCCGTCCCCTGACCCCCGCAGGACGCCTGCATCCCGCCATAAGCGGCCCACCTCGTCCATGGAGCTGGGACACATGGGGCCGGGGTGCCAGCAACTGGCCTACGTGGCTGCAAACCCGCAGACCCCTCCGTCCCGTCCCCACCACTGCGAAGATCCCCCTGTTCTTCCATCCGTAAAGGGGTCCCCCTTTACGGATGGAAGAACAGGGGGGAGGCCCCCAGGAGATGGCTTTTGTCCGAGCCGCGGCTGGGTGGTTTCGGGCCAAGAGGCGGGGCCGCGCAGGCGCAAGCAGGCCCCACCCCAAGAGCATCCCTCCGGGCAACGTGCCCCCCCCTTGAGATATCAGGCCAGGTCCACAGGGTCCCTGGGCTGGTGTCAGAGTTAACGGAGGCCCTCCCTGCCACCCAGAGGACCGCGCGTTTTCCCGTGGACCACACTTGCCAGCCCGTCTCCCACCCCGCCAGAGGCAGAGTGCCAGGGAAGAGCTAGGGACCTGGGGCCGGGAAGAGGGGCCGGCCACGGTTCCGGGCCAGGTGGGGCGGGCCCGGGCGGGCGGGACCCACGCCCAGGGACCGGGTCTCCCCGGGGGTCTCGGGCCAGAGACCTACCTGGGGGGCTAAGAGTCTCTCTTGGCTCAAACGGCCCCACCTTGCCCCGAGGCGGAAAACTTGGACCGAGACGCTTCTACTCTCTAAAGTCTGGGCTGAACTTTGCGAGAAGGGACTGTGTGCGCTGCGACCTGGGTCCCACAGAGCTCGAACCCCCCCTGCCCGTGAAGGGATCCACGGCCTGTGGTCCCTGGTGTCCGCAAAAGGCATTCACCTGCGGAGAACCTGGGCCCAGGTGAGCGGGACCAGGCCCCACGGCAGGAGCCTGGGGAGGCCACTGGAGCCCCGGGGGCCAGGGCTGGGCATTTTCCCGGGTGCTCTCTCGGGTCCCAGGCGCCCTCTCTCGCCCGGGGAGTGCCCACGCTGTCCCCTGACCCCCGCAGGACGCCTGCATCGGGCCATAAGCGACCCACCTCGTCCATGGAGCTGGGACACATGGGGCCGGGGTGCGAGCAACTGGCCTACGTGGCTGCAAACCCGCAGACCCCTCCGTCCCGTCCCCACCACTGCGAAGATCCCCCTGTTCTTCCATCCGTAAAGGGGTCCCCCTTTACGGATGGAAGAACAGGGGGGAGGCCCCCAGGAGATGGCTTTTGTCCGAGCCGCGGCTGGGTGGTTTCGGGCCAAGAGGCGGGGCCGCGCAGGCGCAAGCAGGCCCCACCCCAAGAGCATCCCTCCGGGCAACGTGCCCCCCCCTTGAGATATCAGGCCAGGTCCACAGGGTCCCTGGGCTGGTGTCAGAGTTAACGGAGGCCCTCCCTGCCACCCAGAGGACCGCGCGTTTTCCCGTGGAACAAACTTCCCAGCAGCTCTCCCACCCCCGCAGAGGCAGAGTGCCAGGAAAGAACTAGGGACCTGGTGCCTGGAAGAGGGGCCGGCCACGGTTCCGCGCCAGGTGGAGCGGTTCCGGGCGGGCGGGCGGGACCCTCGACCAAGGACCGGTTCTCCCTTGGGGAGTCTGGCCTGTGCCCCGCCTGGGAGGCTAAGAGCCTTGCTTCGCCTGCAAAGCCCCCACCCTGCCACAAGGCGGCAGACTTGGACCCAGCCGCTTCACCCCTCCAGTCTCTGCGGAACCACCCAAAAATGGAGTGTTACCGCTGCGACCTCAGTCCCCCAGAGCTCCAACCCCCACCTCTGTGAGGGAATCGGCGACCTCCTGTCCTTGGCGTCCGCAAAAGGCATTCACCTGCGGTGAACCTGGGCCTCGGGCGAACACGGTCAGGCCCCATGGTAGGAGCCCGGGGAGGCAATGGCAGCCTCTGCGGCCAGGCCTCGGACTCTCCCCGGGGCTCTCTCGGGTCCCAGGCGCCCTCTCTCGCCCGGGGAGTGCCCACGCCGTCCCCTGACCCCCGCAGGACGCCTGCATCCCGCCATAAGCGGCCCACCTCGTCCATGGAGCTGGGACACATGGGGCCGGGGTGCCAGCAACTGGCCTACGTGGCTGCAAACCCGCAGACCCCTCCGTCCCGTCCCCACCACTGCGAAGATCCCCCTGTTCTTCCATCCGTAAAGGGGTTCCCCTTTACGGATGGAAGAACAGGGGGGAGGCCCCCAGGAGATGGCTTTTGTCCGAGCCGCGGCTGGGTGGTTTCGGGCCAAGAGGCGGGGCCGCGCAGGTGCAAGCAGGCCCCACCCCAAGAGCATCCCTCCGGGCAACGTGCCCCCCCCTTGAGATATCAGGCCAGGTCCACAGGGTCCCTGGGCTGGTGTCAGAGTTAACGGAGGCCCTCCCTGCCACCCAGAGGACCGCGCGTTTTCCCGTGGACCACACTTGCCAGCCCGTCTCCCACCCCGCCAGAGGCAGAGTGCCAGGGAAGAGCTAGGGACCTGGTGCCTGGAAGAGGGGCCGGCCACGGTTCCGGGCCAGGTGGGGCTGGCCCGGGCGGGCGGGACCCACGCCCAGGGACCGGGTCTCCCTGGGGTTCTCGGGCCTGAGACCTGCCTGGGGGGCTAAGAGTCTCTCTTGGCTCAAACGGCCCCACCCTGCCCCGAGGCGGAAACCTTGGACCGAGACGCTTCTACTCTCTAAAGTCTGGGCTGAACTTTGCGAGAAGGGACTGTGTGCGCTGCGACCTGGGTCCCACAGAGCTCGAACCCCCCCTGCCCGTGAAGGGATCCGCGGCCTGTGGTCCCTGGTGTCCGCAAAAGGCATTCACCTGCGGAGAACCTGGGCCCAGGTGAGCGGGACCAGGCCCCACGGCAGGAGCCTGGGGAGGTCACTGGAGCCCCGGGGGCCAGGGCTGGGCATTTTCCCGGGTGCTCTCTCGGGTCCCAGGCGCCCTCTCTCGCCCGGGGAGTGCCCACGCCGTCCCCTGAGCCCCGCAGGACGCCTGCATCGGGCCATAAGCGGCCCACCTCGTCCATGGAGCTGGGACACATGGGGCCGGGGTGCGAGCAACTGGCCTACGTGGCTGCAAACCCGCAGACCCCTCCGTCCCGTCCCCACCACTGCGAAGATCCCCCTGTTCTTCCATCCGTAAAGGGGTCCCCCTTTACGGATGGAAGAACAGGGGGGAGGCCCCCAGGAGATGGCTTTTGTCCGAGCCGCGGCTGGGTGGTTTCGGGCCAAGAGGCGGGGCCGCGCAGGCGCAAGCAGTCCCCACCCCAAGAGCATCCCTCCGGGCAACGTGCCCCGCCCTTGAGATATCAGGCCAGGTCCACAGGGTCCCTGGGCTGGTGTCAGAGTTAACGGAGGCCCTCCCTGCCACCCAGAGGACCGCGCGTTTTCCCGTGGACCAAACTTCCCAGCAGCTCTCCCACCCCCGCAGAGGCAGAGTGCCAGGAACGAACTAGGGACCTGGTGCCTGGAAGAGGGGCCGGCCACGGTTCCGCGCCAGGTGGAGCGGTTCCGGGCGGGCGGGCGGGACCCTCGACCAAGGACCGGTTCTCCCTTGGGGAGTCTGGCCTGTGCCCCGCCTGGGAGGCTAAGAGCCTTGCTTCGCCTGCAAAGCCCCCACCCTGCCACAAGGCGGCAGACTTGGACCCAGCCGCTTCAACCCTCCAGTCTCTGCGGAACCACCCAAAAATGGAGTGTGACCGCTGCGACCTCAGTCCCCCAGAGCTCCAACCCCCACCTCTGTGAGGGAATCGGCGACCTGCTGTCCTTGGCGTCCGCAAAAGGCATTCACCTGCGGTGAACCTGGGCCTCGGGCGAACACGGTCAGGCCCCATGGTAGGAGCCCGGGGAGGCAATGGCAGCCTCTGCGGCCAGGCCTCGGACTCTCCCCGGGGCTCTCTCGGGTCCCAGGCGCCCTCTCTCGCCCGGGGAGTGCCCACGCCGTCCCCTGACCCCCGCAGGACGCCTGCATCCCGCCATAAGCGGCCCACCTCGTCCATGGAGCTGGGACACATGGGGCCGGGGTGCCAGCAACTGGCCTACGTGGCTGCAAACCCGCAGACCCCTCCGTCCCGTCCCCACCACTGCGAAGATCCCCCTGTTCTTCCATCCGTAAAGGGGTCCCCCTTTACGGATGGAAGAACAGGGGGGAGGCCCCCAGGAGATGGCTTTTGTCCGAGCCGCGGCTGGGTGGTTTCGGGCCAAGAGGCGGGGCCGCGCAGGCGCAAGCAGGCCCCACCCCAAGAGCATCCCTCCGGGCAACGTGCCCCCCCCTTGAGATATCAGGCCAGGTCCACAGGGTCCCTGGGCTGGTGTCAGAGTTAACGGAGGCCCTCCCTGCCACCCAGAGGACCGCGCGTTTTCCCGTGGACCACACTTGCCAGCCCGTCTCCCACCCCGCCAGAGGCAGAGTGCCAGGGAAGAGCTAGGGACCTGGGGCCGGGAAGAGGGGCCGGCCACGGTTCCGGGCCAGGTGGGGCGGGCCCGGGCGGGCGGGACCCACGCCCAGGGACCGGGTCTCCCTGGGGGTCTCGGGCCAGAGACCTACCTGGGGGGCTAAGAGTCTCTCTTGGCTCAAACGGCCCCACCTTGCCCCGAGGCGGAAAACTTGGACCGAGACGCTTCTACTCTCTAAAGTCTGGGCTGAACTTTGCGAGAAGGGACTGTGTGCGCTGCGACCTGGGTCCCACAGAGCTCGAACCCCCCCTGCCCGTGAAGGGATCCACGGCCTGTGGTCCCTGGTGTCCGCAAAAGGCATTCACCTGCGGAGAACCTGGGCCCAGGTGAGCGGGACCAGGCCCCACGGCAGGAGCCTGGGGAGGCCACTGGAGCCCCGGGGGCCAGGGCTGGGCATTTTCCCGGGTGCTCTCTCGGGTCCCAGGCGCCCTCTCTCGCCCGGGGAGTGCCCACGCTGTCCCCTGACCCCCGCAGGACGCCTGCATCGGGCCATAAGCGACCCACCTCGTCCATGGAGCTGGGACACATGGGGCCGGGGTGCGAGCAACTGGCCTACGTGGCTGCAAACCCGCAGACCCCTCCGTCCCGTCCCCACCACTGCGAAGATCCCCCTGTTCTTCCATCCGTAAAGGGGTCCCCCTTTACGGATGGAAGAACAGGGGGGAGGCCCCCAGGAGATGGCTTTTGTCCGAGCCGCGGCTGGGTGGTTTCGGGCCAAGAGGCGGGGCCGCGCAGGCGCAAGCAGGCCCCACCCCAAGAGCATCCCTCCGGGCAACGTGCCCCCCCCTTGAGATATCAGGCCAGGTCCACAGGGTCCCTGGGCTGGTGTCAGAGTTAACGGAGGCCCTCCCTGCCACCCAGAGGACCGCGCGTTTTCCCGTGGACCAAACTTCCCAGCAGCTCTCCCACCCCCGCAGAGGCAGAGTGCCAGGAAAGAACTAGGGACCTGGTGCCTTGAAGAGGGGCCGGCCACGGTTCCGCGCCAGGTGGAGCGGTTCCGGGCGGGCGGGCGGGACCCTCGACCAAGGACCGGTTCTCCCTTGGGGAGTCTGGCCTGTGCCCCGCCTGGGAGGCTAAGAGCCTTGCTTCGCCTGCAAAGCCCCCACCCTGCCACAAGGCGGCAGACTTGGACCCAGCCGCTTCACCCCTCCAGTCTCTGCGGAACCACCCAAAAATGGAGTGTTACCGCTGCGACCTCAGTCCCCCAGAGCTCCAACCCCCACCTCTGTGAGGGAATCGGCGACCTCCTGTCCTTGGCGTCCGCAAAAGGCATTCACCTGCGGTGAACCTGGGCCTCGGGCGAACACGGTCAGGCCCCATGGTAGGAGCCCGGGGAGGCAATGGCAGCCTCTGCGGCCAGGCCTCGGACTCTCCCCGGGGCTCTCTCGGGTCCCAGGCGCCCTCTCTCGCCCGGGGAGTGCCCACGCCGTCCCCTGACCCCCGCAGGACGCCTGCATCCCGCCATAAGCGGCCCACCTCGTCCATGGAGCTGGGACACATGGGGCCGGGGTGCCAGCAACTGGCCTACGTGGCTGCAAACCCGCAGACCCCTCCGTCCCGTCCCCACCACTGCGAAGATCCCCCTGTTCTTCCATCCGTAAAGGGGTTCCCCTTTACGGATGGAAGAACAGGGGGGAGGCCCCCAGGAGATGGCTTTTGTCCGAGCCGCGGCTGGGTGGTTTCGGGCCAAGAGGCGGGGCCGCGCAGGTGCAAGCAGGCCCCACCCCAAGAGCATCCCTCTGGGCAACGTGCCCCCCCCTTGAGATATCAGGCCAGGTCCACAGGGTCCCTGGGCTGGTGTCAGAGTTAACGGAGGCCCTCCCTGCCACCCAGAGGACCGCGCGTTTTCCCGTGGACCACACTTGCCAGCCCGTCTCCCACCCCGCCAGAGGCAGAGTGCCAGGGAAGAGCTAGGGACCTGGTGCCTGGAAGAGGGGCCGGCCACGGTTCCGGGCCAGGTGGGGCTGGCCCGGGCGGGCGGGACCCACGCCCAGGGACCGGGTCTCCCTGGGGTTCTCGGGCCTGAGACCTGCCTGGGGGGCTAAGAGTCTCTCTTGGCTCAAACGGCCCCACCCTGCCCCGAGGCGGAAACCTTGGACCGAGACGCTTCTACTCTCTAAAGTCTGGGCTGAACTTTGCGAGAAGGGACTGTGTGCGCTGCGACCTGGGTCCCACAGAGCTCGAACCCCCCCTGCCCGTGAAGGGATCCGCGGCCTGTGGTCCCTGGTGTCCGCAAAAGGCATTCACCTGCGGAGAACCTGGGCCCAGGTGAGCGGGACCAGGCCCCACGGCAGGAGCCTGGGGAGGTCACTGGAGCCCCGGGGGCCAGGGCTGGGCATTTTCCCGGGTGCTCTCTCGGGTCCCAGGCGCCCTCTCTCGCCCGGGGAGTGCCCACGCCGTCCCCTGAGCCCCGCAGGACGCCTGCATCGGGCCATAAGCGGCCCACCTCGTCCATGGAGCTGGGACACATGGGGCCGGGGTGCGAGCAACTGGCCTACGTGGCTGCAAACCCGCAGACCCCTCCGTCCCGTCCCCACCACTGCGAAGATCCCCCTGTTCTTCCATCCGTAAAGGGGTCCCCCTTTACGGATGGAAGAACAGGGGGGAGGTCCCCAGGAGATGGCTTTTGTCCGAGCCGCGGCTGGGTGGTTTCGGGCCAAGAGGCGGGGCCGCGCAGGCGCAAGCAGTCCCCACCCCAAGAGCATCCCTCCGGGCAACGTGCCCCCCCCTTGAGATATCAGGCCAGGTCCACAGGGTCCCTGGGCTGGTGTCAGAGTTAACGGAGGCCCTCCCTGCCACCCAGAGGACCGCGCGTTTTCCCGTGGACCAAACTTCCCAGCAGCTCTCCCACCCCCGCAGAGGCAGAGTGCCAGGAACGAACTAGGGACCTGGTGCCTGGAAGAGGGGCCGGCCACGGTTCCGCGCCAGGTGGAGCGGTTCCGGGCGGGCGGGCGGGACCCTCGACCAAGGACCGGTTCTCCCTTGGGGAGTCTGGCCTGTGCCCCGCCTGGGAGGCTAAGAGCCTTGCTTCGCCTGCAAAGCCCCCACCCTGCCACAAGGCGGCAGACTTGGACCCAGCCGCTTCAACCCTCCAGTCTCTGCGGAACCACCCAAAAATGGAGTGTGACCGCTGCGACCTCAGTCCCCCAGAGCTCCAACCCCCACCTCTGTGAGGGAATCGGCGACCTGCTGTCCTTGGCGTCCGCAAAAGGCATTCACCTGCGGTGAACCTGGGCCTCGGGCGAACACGGTCAGGCCCCATGGTAGGAGCCCGGGGAGGCAATGGCAGCCTCTGCGGCCAGGCCTCGGACTCTCCCCGGGGCTCTCTCGGGTCCCAGGCGCCCTCTCTCGCCCGGGGAGTGCCCACGCCGTCCCCTGACCCCCGCAGGACGCCTGCATCCCGCCATAAGCGGCCCACCTCGTCCATGGAGCTGGGACACATGGGGCCGGGGTGCCAGCAACTGGCCTACGTGGCTGCAAACCCGCAGACCCCTCCGTCCCGTCCCCACCACTGCGAAGATCCCCCTGTTCTTCCATCCGTAAAGGGGTCCCCCTTTACGGATGGAAGAACAGGGGGGAGGCCCCCAGGAGATGGCTTTTGTCCGAGCCGCGGCTGGGTGGTTTCGGGCCAAGAGGCGGGGCCGCGCAGGCGCAAGCAGGCCCCACCCCAAGAGCATCCCTCCGGGCAACGTGCCCCCCCCTTGAGATATCAGGCCAGGTCCACAGGGTCCCTGGGCTGGTGTCAGAGTTAACGGAGGCCCTCCCTGCCACCCAGAGGACCGCGCGTTTTCCCGTGGACCACACTTGCCAGCCCGTCTCCCACCCCGCCAGAGGCAGAGTGCCAGGGAAGAGCTAGGGACCTGGGGCCGGGAAGAGGGGCCGGCCAGGGTTCCGGGCCAGGTGGGGCGGGCCCGGGCGGGCGGGACCCACGCCCAGGGACCGGGTCTCCCTGGGGGTCTCGGGCCTGAGACCTGCCTGGGGGGCTAAGAGTCTCTCTTGGCTCAAACGGCCCCACCCTGCCCCGAGGCGGAAAACTTGGACCGAGACGCTTCTACTCTCTAAAGTCTGGGCTGAACTTTGCGAGAAGGGACTGTGTGCGCTGCGACCTGGGTCCCACAGAGCTCGAACCCCCCCTGCCCGTGAAGGGATCCGCGGCCTGTGGTCCCTGGTGTCCGCAAAAGGCATTCACCTGCGGAGAACCTGGGCCCAGGTGAGAGGGACCAGGCCCCACGGCAGGAGCCTGGGGAGGCCACTGGAGCCCCGGGGGCCAGGGCTGGGCATTTTCCCGGGTGCTCTCTCGGGTCCCAGGCGCCCTCTCTCGCCCGGGGAGTGCCCACGCCGTCCCCTGAGCCCCGCAGGATGCCTGCATCCCGCCATAAGCGGCCCACCTCGTCCATGGAGCTGGAACACATGGGGCCGGGGTGCGAGCAACTGGCCTACGTGGCTGCAAACCCGCAGACCCCTCCGTCCCGTCCCCACCACTGCGAAGATCCCCCTGTTCTTCCATCCGTAAAGGGGTCCCCCTTTACGGATGGAAGAACAGGGGGGAGGCCCCCAGGAGATGGCTTTTGTCCGAGCCGCGGCTGGGTGGTTTCCGGCCAAGAGGCGGGGCCGCGCAGGCGCAAGCAGGCCCCACCCCAAGAGCATCCCTCCGGGCAACGTGCCCCCCCCTTGAGATATCAGGCCAGGTCCACAGGGTCCCTGGGCTGGTGTCAGAGTTAACGGAGGCCCTCCCTGCCACCCAGAGGACCGCGCGTTTTCCCGTGGACCACACTTGCCAGCCCGTCTCCCACCCCGCCAGAGGCAGAGTGCCAGGGAAGAGCTAGGGACCTGGGTCCGGGAAGAGGGGCCGGCCACGGTTCCGGGCCAGGTGGGGCGGGCCCGGGCGGGCGGGACCCACGCCCAGGGACCGGGTCTCCCTGGGGGTCTCGGGCCTGAGACCTGCCTGGGGGGCTAAGAGTCTCTCTTGGCTCAAACGGCCCCACCCTGCCCCGAGGCGGAAAACTTGGACCGAGACGCTTCTACTCTCTAAAGTCTGGGCTGAACTTTGCGAGAAGGGACTGTGTGCGCTGCGACCTGGGTCCCACAGAGCTCGAACCCCCCCTGCCCGTGAAGGGATCCGCGGCCTGTGGTCCCTGGTGTCCGCAAAAGGCATTCACCTGCGGAGAACCTGGGCCCAGGTGAGCGGGACCAGGCCCCACGGCAGGAGCCTGGGGAGGCCACTGGAGCCCCGGGGGCCAGGGCTGGGCATTTTCCCGGGTGCTCTCTCGGGTCCCAGGCGCCCTCTCTCGCCCGGGGAGTGCCCACGCCGTCCCCTGAGCCCCGCAGGACGCCTGCATCCCGCCATAAGCGGCCCACCTCGTCCATGGAGCTGGAACACATGGGGCCGGGGAGCGAGCAACTGGCCTACGTGGCTGCAAACCCGCAGACCGCTCCGTCCCGTCCCCACCACTGCGAAGATCCCCCTGTTCTTCCATCCGTAAAGGGGTCCCCCTTTACGGATGGAAGAACAGGGGGGAGGCCCCCAGGAGATGGCTTTTGTCCGAGCCGCGGCTGGGTGGTTTCGGGCCAAGAGGCGGGGCCGCGCAGGCGCAAGCAGTCCCCACCCCAAGAGCATCCCTCCGGGCAACGTGCCCCCCCCTTGAGATATCAGGCCAGGTCCACAGGGTCCCTGGGCTGGTGTCAGAGTTAACGGAGGCCCTCCCTGCCACCCAGAGGACCGCGCGTTTTCCCGTGGACCAAACTTCCCAGCAGCTCTCCCACCCCCGCAGAGGCAGAGTGCCAGGAACGAACTAGGGACCTGGTGCCTGGAAGAGGGGCCGGCCACGGTTCCGCGCCAGGTGGAGCGGTTCCGGGCGGGCGGGCGGGACCCTCGACCAAGGACCGGTTCTCCCTTGGGGAGTCTGGCCTGTGCCCCGCCTGGGAGGCTAAGAGCCTTGCTTCGCCTGCAAAGCCCCCACCCTGCCACAAGGCGGCAGACTTGGACCCAGCCGCTTCAACCCTCCAGTCTCTGCGGAACCACCCAAAAATGGAGTGTGACCGCTGCGACCTCAGTCCCCCAGAGCTCCAACCCCCACCTCTGTGAGGGAATCGGCGACCTGCTGTCCTTGGCGTCCGCAAAAGGCATTCACCTGCGGTGAACCTGGGCCTCGGGCGAACACGGTCAGGCCCCATGGTAGGAGCCCGGGGAGGCAATGGCAGCCTCTGCGGCCAGGCCTCGGACTCTCCCCGGGGCTCTCTCGGGTCCCAGGCGCCCTCTCTCGCCCGGGGAGTGCCCACGCCGTCCCCTGACCCCCGCAGGACGCCTGCATCCCGCCATAAGCGGCCCACCTCGTCCATGGAGCTGGGACACATGGGGCCGGGGTGCCAGCAACTGGCCTACGTGGCTGCAAACCCGCAGACCCCTCCGTCCCGTCCCCACCACTGCGAAGATCCCCCTGTTCTTCCATCCGTAAAGGGGTCCCCCTTTACGGATGGAAGAACAGGGGGGAGGCCCCCAGGAGATGGCTTTTGTCCGAGCCGCGGCTGGGTGGTTTCGGGCCAAGAGGCGGGGCCGCGCAGGCGCAAGCAGGCCCCACCCCAAGAGCATCCCTCCGGGCAACGTGCCCCCCCCTTGAGATATCAGGCCAGGTCCACAGGGTCCCTGGGCTGGTGTCAGAGTTAACGGAGGCCCTCCCTGCCACCCAGAGGACCGCGCGTTTTCCCGTGGACCACACTTGCCAGCCCGTCTCCCACCCCGCCAGAGGCAGAGTGCCAGGGAAGAGCTAGGGACCTGGGGCCGGGAAGAGGGGCCTGCCACGGTTCCGGGCCAGGTGGGGCGGGCCCGGGCGGGCGGGACCCACGCCCAGGGACCGGGTCTCCCTGGGGGTCTCGGGCCTGAGACCTGCCTGGGGGGCTAAGAGTCCCTCTTGGCTCAAACGGCCCCACCCTGCCCCGAGGCGGAAAACTTGGACCGAGACGCTTCTACTCTCTAAAGTCTGGGCTGAACTTTGCGAGAAGGGACTGTGTGCGCTGCGACCTGGGTCCCACAGAGCTCGAACCCCCCCTGCCCGTGAAGGGATCCGCGGCCTGTGGTCCCTGGTGTCCGCAAAAGGCATTCACCTGCGGAGAACCTGGGCCCAGTGAGCGGGACCAGGCCCCACGGCAGGAGCCTGGGGAGGCCACTGGAGCCCCGGGGGCCAGGGCTGGGCATTTTCCCGGGTGCTCTCTCGTGTCCCAGGCGCCCTCTCTCGCCCGGGGAGTGCCCACGCCGTCCCCTGAGCCCCGATAGACGCCTGCATCCCGCCATAAGCGGCCCACCTCGTCCATGGAGCTGGAACACATGGGGCCGGGGTGCCAGCAACTGGCCTACGTGGCTGCAAACCCGCAGACCCCTCGGTCCCGTCCCCACCACTGCGAAGATCCCCCTGTTCTTCCATCCGTAAAGGGGTCCCCCTTTACGGATGGAAGAACAGGGGGGAGGCCCCCAGGAGATGGCTTTTGTCCGAGCCGCGGCTGGGTGGTTTCGGGCCAAGAGGCGGGGCCGCGCAGGCGCAAGCAGGCCCCACCCCAAGAGCATCCCTCCGGGCAACGTGCCCCCCCCTTGAGATATCAGGCCAGGTCCACAGGGTCCCTGGGCTGGTGTCAGAGTTAACGGAGGCCCTCCCTGCCACCCAGAGGACCGCGCGTTTTCCCGTGGACCACACTTGCCAGCCCGTCTCCCACCCCGCCAGAGGCAGAGTGCCAGGGAAGAGCTAGGGACCTGGGGCCGGGAAGAGGGGCCGGCCAGGGTTCCGGGCCAGGTGGGGCGGGCCCGGGCGGGCGGGACCCACGCCCAGGGACCGGGTCTCCCTGGGGGTCTCGGGCCTGAGACCTGCCTGGGGGGCTAAGAGTCTCTCTTGGCTCAAACGGCCCCACCCTGCCCCGAGGCGGAAAACTTGGACCGAGACGCTTCTACTCTCTAAAGTCTGGGCTGAACTTTGCGAGAAGGGACTGTGTGCGCTGCGACCTGGGTCCCACAGAGCTCGAACCCCCCCTGCCCGTGAAGGGATCCGCGGCCTGTGGTCCCTGGTGTCCGCAAAAGGCATTCACCTGCGGAGAACCTGGGCCCAGGTGAGCGGGACCAGGCCCCACGGCAGGAGCCTGGGGAGGCCACTGGAGCCCCGGGGGCCAGGGCTGGGCATTTTCCCGGGTGCTCTCTCGGGTCCCAGGCGCCCTCTCTCGCCCGGGGAGTGCCCACGCCGTCCCCTGAGCCCCGCAGGACGCCTGCATCCCGCCATAAGCGGCCCACCTCGTCCATGGAGCTGGAACACATGGGGCCGGGGTGCGAGCAACTGGCCTACGTGGCTGCAAACCCGCAGACCCCTCCGTCCCGTCCCCACCACTGCGAAGATCCCCCTGTTCTTCCATCCGTAAAGGGGTCCCCCTTTACGGATGGAAGAACAGGGGGGAGGCCCCCAGGAGATGGCTTTTGTCGGAGCCACGGCTGGGTGGTTTCGGGCCAAGAGGCGGGGCCGCGCAGGCGCAAGCAGGCCCCACCCCAAGAGCATCCCTCCGGGCAACGTGCCCCCCCCTTGAGATATCAGGCCAGGTCCACAGGGTCCCTGGGCTGGTGTCAGAGTTAACGGAGGCCCTCCCTGCCACCCAGAGGACCGCGCGTTTTCCCGTGGACCAAACTTCCCAGCAGCTCTCCCACCCCCGCAGAGGCAGAGTGCCAGGAAAGAACTAGGGACCTGGTGCCTGGAAGAGGGGCCGGCCACGGTTCCGCGCCAGGTGGAGCGGTTCCGGGCGGGCGGGCGGGACCCTCGACCAAGGACCGGTTCTCCCTTGGGGAGTCTGGCCTGTGCCCCGCCTGGGAGGCTAAGAGCCTTGCTTCGCCTGCAAAGCCCCCACCCTGCCACAAGGCGGCAGACTTGGACCCAGCCGCTTCAACCCTCCAGTCTCTGCGGAACCACCCAAAAATGGAGTGTGACCGCTGCGACCTCAGTCCCCCAGAGCTCCAACCCCCACCTCTGTGAGGGAATCGGCGACCTCCTGTCCTTGGCGTCCGCAAAAGGCATTCACCTGCGGTGAACCTGGGCCTCGGGCGAACACGGTCAGGCCCCATGGTAGGAGCCCGGGGAGGCAATGGCAGCCTCTGCGGCCAGGCCTCGGACTCTCCCCGGGGCTCTCTCGGGTCCCAGGCGCCCTCTCTCGCCCGGGGTGTGCCCACGCCGTCCCCTGACCCCCGCAGGACGCCTGCATCCCGCCATAAGCGGCCCACCTCGTCCATGGAGCTGGGACACATGGGGCCGGGGTGCCAGCAACTGGCCTACGTGGCTGCAAACCCGCAGACCCCTCCGTCCCGTCCCCACCACTGCGAAGATCCCCCTGTTCTTCCATCCGTAAAGGGGTCCCCCTTTACGGATGGAAGAACAGGGGGGAGGCCCCCAGGAGATGGCTTTTGTCCGAGCCGCGGCTGGGTGGTTTCGGGCCAAGAGGCGGGGCCGCGCAGGCGCAAGCAGGCCCCACCCCAAGAGCATCCCTCCGGGCAACGTGCCCCCCCCTTGAGATATCAGGCCAGGTCCACAGGGTCCCTGGGCTGGTGTCAGAGTTAACGGAGGCCCTCCCTGCCACCCAGAGGACCGCGCGTTTTCCCGTGGACCACACTTGCCAGCCCGTCTCCCACCCCGCCAGAGGCAGAGTGCCAGGGAAGAGCTAGGGACCTGGGGCCGGGAAGAGGGGCCGGCCACGGTTCCGGGCCAGGTGGGGCGGGCCCGGGCGGGCGGGACCCACGCCCAGGGACCGGGTCTCCCTGGGGGTCTCGGGCCAGAGACCTACCTGGGGGGCTAAGAGTCTCTCTTGGCTCAAACGGCCCCACCTTGCCCCGAGGCGGAAAACTTGGACCGAGACGCTTCTACTCTCTAAAGTCTGGGCTGAACTTTGCGAGAAGGGACTGTGTGCGCTGCGACCTGGGTCCCACAGAGCTCGAACCCCCCCTGCCCGTGAAGGGATCCACGGCCTGTGGTCCCTGGTGTCCGCAAAAGGCATTCACCTGCGGAGAACCTGGGCCCAGGTGAGCGGGACCAGGCCCCACGGCAGGAGCCTGGGGAGGCCACTGGAGCCCCGGGGGCCAGGGCTGGGCATTTTCCCGGGTGCTCTCTCGGGTCCCAGGCGCCCTCTCTCGCCCGGGGAGTGCCCACGCTGTCCCCTGACCCCCGCAGGACGCCTGCATCGGGCCATAAGCGACCCACCTCGTCCATGGAGCTGGGACACATGGGGCCGGGGTGCGAGCAACTGGCCTACGTGGCTGCAAACCCGCAGACCCCTCCGTCCCGTCCCCACCACTGCGAAGATCCCCCTGTTCTTCCATCCGTAAAGGGGTCCCCCTTTACGGATGGAAGAACAGGGGGGAGGCCCCCAGGAGATGGCTTTTGTCCGAGCCGCGGCTGGGTGGTTTCGGGCCAAGAGGCGGGGCCGCGCAGGCGCAAGCAGGCCCCACCCCAAGAGCATCCCTCCGGGCAACGTGCCCCCCCCTTGAGATATCAGGCCAGGTCCACAGGGTCCCTGGGCTGGTGTCAGAGTTAACGGAGGCCCTCCCTGCCACCCAGAGGACCGCGCGTTTTCCCGTGGACCAAACTTCCCAGCAGCTCTCCCACCCCCGCAGAGGCAGAGTGCCAGGAAAGAACTAGGGACCTGGTGCCTGGAAGAGGGGCCGGCCACGGTTCCGCGCCAGGTGGAGCGGTTCCGGGCGGGCGGGCGGGACCCTCGACCAAGGACCGGTTCTCCCTTGGGGAGTCTGGCCTGTGCCCCGCCTGGGAGGCTAAGAGCCTTGCTTCGCCTGCAAAGCCCCCACCCTGCCACAAGGCGGCAGACTTGGACCCAGCCGCTTCACCCCTCCAGTCTCTGCGGAACCACCCAAAAATGGAGTGTTACCGCTGCGACCTCAGTCCCCCAGAGCTCCAACCCCCACCTCTGTGAGGGAATCGGCGACCTCCTGTCCTTGGCGTCCGCAAAAGGCATTCACCTGCGGTGAACCTGGGCCTCGGGCGAACACGGTCAGGCCCCATGGTAGGAGCCCGGGGAGGCAATGGCAGCCTCTGCGGCCAGGCCTCGGACTCTCCCCGGGGCTCTCTCGGGTCCCAGGCGCCCTCTCTCGCCCGGGGAGTGCCCACGCCGTCCCCTGACCCCCGCAGGACGCCTGCATCCCGCCATAAGCGGCCCACCTCGTCCATGGAGCTGGGACACATGGGGCCGGGGTGCCAGCAACTGGCCTACGTGGCTGCAAACCCGCAGACCCCTCCGTCCCGTCCCCACCACTGCGAAGATCCCCCTGTTCTTCCATCCGTAAAGGGGTTCCCCTTTACGGATGGAAGAACAGGGGGGAGGCCCCCAGGAGATGGCTTTTGTCCGAGCCGCGGCTGGGTGGTTTCGGGCCAAGAGGCGGGGCCGCGCAGGTGCAAGCAGGCCCCACCCCAAGAGCATCCCTCCGGGCAACGTGCCCCCCCCTTGAGATATCAGGCCAGGTCCACAGGGTCCCTGGGCTGGTGTCAGAGTTAACGGAGGCCCTCCCTGCCACCCAGAGGACCGCGCGTTTTCCCGTGGACCACACTTGCCAGCCCGTCTCCCACCCCGCCAGAGGCAGAGTGCCAGGGAAGAGCTAGGGACCTGGTGCCTGGAAGAGGGGCCGGCCACGGTTCCGGGCCAGGTGGGGCTGGCCCGGGCGGGCGGGACCCACGCCCAGGGACCGGGTCTCCCTGGGGGTCTCGGGCCTGAGACCTGCCTGGGGGGCTAAGAGTCTCTCTTGGCTCAAACGGCCCCACCCTGCCCCGAGGCGGAAACCTTGGACCGAGACGCTTCTACTCTCTAAAGTCTGGGCTGAACTTTGCGAGAAGGGACTGTGTGCGCTGCGACCTGGGTCCCACAGAGCTCGAACCCCCCCTGCCCGTGAAGGGATCCGCGGCCTGTGGTCCCTGGTGTCCGCAAAAGGCATTCACCTGCGGAGAACCTGGGCCCAGTGAGCGGGACCAGGCCCCACGGCAGGAGCCTGGGGAGGCCACTGGAGCCCCGGGGGCCAGGGCTGGGCATTTTCCCGGGTGCTCTCTCGTGTCCCAGGCGCCCTCTCTCGCCCGGGGAGTGCCCACGCCGTCCCCTGAGCCCCGATAGACGCCTGCATCCCGCCATAAGCGGCCCACCTCGTCCATGGAGCTGGAACACATGGGGCCGGGGTGCCAGCAACTGGCCTACGTGGCTGCAAACCCGCAGACCCCTCGGTCCCGTCCCCACCACTGCGAAGATCCCCCTGTTCTTCCATCCGTAAAGGGGTCCCCCTTTACGGATGGAAGAACAGGGGGGAGGCCCCCAGGAGATGGCTTTTGTCCGAGCCGCGGCTGGGTGGTTTCGGGCCAAGAGGCGGGGCCGCGCAGGCGCAAGCAGGCCCCACCCCAAGAGCATCCCTCCGGGCAACGTGCCCCCCCCTTGAGATATCAGGCCAGGTCCACAGGGTCCCTGGGCTGGTGTCAGAGTTAACGGAGGCCCTCCCTGCCACCCAGAGGACCGCGCGTTTTCCCGTGGACCACACTTGCCAGCCCGTCTCCCACCCCGCCAGAGGCAGAGTGCCAGGGAAGAGCTAGGGACCTGGGGCCGGGAAGAGGGGCCGGCCAGGGTTCCGGGCCAGGTGGGGCGGGCCCGGGCGGGCGGGACCCACGCCCAGGGACCGGGTCTCCCTGGGGGTCTCGGGCCTGAGACCTGCCTGGGGGGCTAAGAGTCTCTCTTGGCTCAAACGGCCCCACCCTGCCCCGAGGCGGAAAACTTGGACCGAGACGCTTCTACTCTCTAAAGTCTGGGCTGAACTTTGCGAGAAGGGACTGTGTGCGCTGCGACCTGGGTCCCACAGAGCTCGAACCCCCCCTGCCCGTGAAGGGATCCGCGGCCTGTGGTCCCTGGTGTCCGCAAAAGGCATTCACCTGCGGAGAACCTGGGCCCAGGTGAGCGGGACCAGGCCCCACGGCAGGAGCCTGGGGAGGCCACTGGAGCCCCGGGGGCCAGGGCTGGGCATTTTCCCGGGTGCTCTCTCGGGTCCCAGGCGCCCTCTCTCGCCCGGGGAGTGCCCACGCCGTCCCCTGAGCCCCGCAGGACGCCTGCATCCCGCCATAAGCGGCCCACCTCGTCCATGGAGCTGGAACACATGGGGCCGGGGTGCGAGCAACTGGCCTACGTGGCTGCAAACCCGCAGACCCCTCCGTCCCGTCCCCACCACTGCGAAGATCCCCCTGTTCTTCCATCCGTAAAGGGGTCCCCCTTTACGGATGGAAGAACAGGGGGGAGGCCCCCAGGAGATGGCTTTTGTCGGAGCCACGGCTGGGTGGTTTCGGGCCAAGAGGCGGGGCCGCGCAGGCGCAAGCAGGCCCCACCCCAAGAGCATCCCTCCGGGCAACGTGCCCCCCCCTTGAGATATCAGGCCAGGTCCACAGGGTCCCTGGGCTGGTGTCAGAGTTAACGGAGGCCCTCCCTGCCACCCAGAGGACCGCGCGTTTTCCCGTGGACCAAACTTCCCAGCAGCTCTCCCACCCCCGCAGAGGCAGAGTGCCAGGAAAGAACTAGGGACCTGGTGCCTGGAAGAGGGGCCGGCCACGGTTCCGCGCCAGGTGGAGCGGTTCCGGGCGGGCGGGCGGGACCCTCGACCAAGGACCGGTTCTCCCTTGGGGAGTCTGGCCTGTGCCCCGCCTGGGAGGCTAAGAGCCTTGCTTCGCCTGCAAAGCCCCCACCCTGCCACAAGGCGGCAGACTTGGACCCAGCCGCTTCAACCCTCCAGTCTCTGCGGAACCACCCAAAAATGGAGTGTGACCGCTGCGACCTCAGTCCCCCAGAGCTCCAACCCCCACCTCTGTGAGGGAATCGGCGACCTGCTGTCCTTGGCGTCCGCAAAAGGCATTCACCTGCGGTGAACCTGGGCCTCGGGCGAACACGGTCAGGCCCCATGGTAGGAGCCCGGGGAGGCAATGGCAGCCTCTGCGGCCAGGCCTCGGACTCTCCCCGGGGCTCTCTCGGGTCCCAGGCGCCCTCTCTCGCCCGGGGAGTGCCCACGCCGTCCCCTGACCCCCGCAGGACGCCTGCATCCCGCCATAAGCGGCCCACCTCGTCCATGGAGCTGGGACACATGGGGCCGGGGTGCCAGCAACTGGCCTACGTGGCTGCAAACCCGCAGACCCCTCCGTCCCGTCCCCACCACTGCGAAGATCCCCCTGTTCTTCCATCCGTAAAGGGGTCCCCCTTTACGGATGGAAGAACAGGGGGGAGGCCCCCAGGAGATGGCTTTTGTCCGAGCCGCGGCTGGGTGGTTTCGGGCCAAGAGGCGGGGCCGCGCAGGCGCAAGCAGGCCCCACCCCAAGAGCATCCCTCCGGGCAACGTGCCCCCCCCTTGAGATATCAGGCCAGGTCCACAGGGTCCCTGGGCTGGTGTCAGAGTTAACGGAGGCCCTCCCTGCCACCCAGAGGACCGCGCGTTTTCCCGTGGACCACACTTGCCAGCCCGTCTCCCACCCCGCCAGAGGCAGAGTGCCAGGGAAGAGCTAGGGACCTGGGGCCGGGAAGAGGGGCCGGCCACGGTTCCGGGCCAGGTGGGGCGGGCCCGGGCGGGCGGGACCCACGCCCAGGGACCGGGTCTCCCCGGGGGTCTCGGGCCAGAGACCTACCTGGGGGGCTAAGAGTCTCTCTTGGCTCAAACGGCCCCACCTTGCCCCGAGGCGGAAAACTTGGACCGAGACGCTTCTACTCTCTAAAGTCTGGGCTGAACTTTGCGAGAAGGGACTGTGTGCGCTGCGACCTGGGTCCCACAGAGCTCGAACCCCCCCTGCCCGTGAAGGGATCCACGGCCTGTGGTCCCTGGTGTCCGCAAAAGGCATTCACCTGCGGAGAACCTGGGCCCAGGTGAGCGGGACCAGGCCCCACGGCAGGAGCCTGGGGAGGCCACTGGAGCCCCGGGGGCCAGGGCTGGGCATTTTCCCGGGTGCTCTCTCGGGTCCCAGGCGCCCTCTCTCGCCCGGGGAGTGCCCACGCTGTCCCCTGACCCCCGCAGGACGCCTGCATCGGGCCATAAGCGACCCACCTCGTCCATGGAGCTGGGACACATGGGGCCGGGGTGCGAGCAACTGGCCTACGTGGCTGCAAACCCGCAGACCCCTCCGTCCCGTCCCCACCACTGCGAAGATCCCCCTGTTCTTCCATCCGTAAAGGGGTCCCCCTTTACGGATGGAAGAACAGGGGGGAGGCCCCCAGGAGATGGCTTTTGTCCGAGCCGCGGCTGGGTGGTTTCGGGCCAAGAGGCGGGGCCGCGCAGGCGCAAGCAGGCCCCACCCCAAGAGCATCCCTCCGGGCAACGTGCCCCCCCCTTGAGATATCAGGCCAGGTCCACAGGGTCCCTGGGCTGGTGTCAGAGTTAACGGAGGCCCTCCCTGCCACCCAGAGGACCGCGCGTTTTCCCGTGGAACAAACTTCCCAGCAGCTCTCCCACCCCCGCAGAGGCAGAGTGCCAGGAAAGAACTAGGGACCTGGTGCCTGGAAGAGGGGCCGGCCACGGTTCCGCGCCAGGTGGAGCGGTTCCGGGCGGGCGGGCGGGACCCTCGACCAAGGACCGGTTCTCCCTTGGGGAGTCTGGCCTGTGCCCCGCCTGGGAGGCTAAGAGCCTTGCTTCGCCTGCAAAGCCCCCACCCTGCCACAAGGCGGCAGACTTGGACCCAGCCGCTTCAACCCTCCAGTCTCTGCGGAACCACCCAAAAATGGAGTGTGACCGCTGCGACCTCAGTCCCCCAGAGCTCCAACCCCCACCTCTGTGAGGGAATCGGCGACCTGCTGTCCTTGGCGTCCGCAAAAGGCATTCACCTGCGGTGAACCTGGGCCTCGGGCGAACACGGTCAGGCCCCATGGTAGGAGCCCGGGGAGGCAATGGCAGCCTCTGCGGCCAGGCCTCGGACTCTCCCCGGGGCTCTCTCGGGTCCCAGGCGCCCTCTCTCGCCCGGGGAGTGCCCACGCCGTCCCCTGACCCCCGCAGGACGCCTGCATCCCGCCATAAGCGGCCCACCTCGTCCATGGAGCTGGGACACATGGGGCCGGGGTGCCAGCAACTGGCCTACGTGGCTGCAAACCCGCAGACCCCTCCGTCCCGTCCCCACCACTGCGAAGATCCCCCTGTTCTTCCATCCGTAAAGGGGTCCCCCTTTACGGATGGAAGAACAGGGGGGAGGCCCCCAGGAGATGGCTTTTGTCCGAGCCGCGGCTGGGTGGTTTCGGGCCAAGAGGCGGGGCCGCGCAGGCGCAAGCAGGCCCCACCCCAAGAGCATCCCTCCGGGCAACGTGCCCCCCCCTTGAGATATCAGGCCAGGTCCACAGGGTCCCTGGGCTGGTGTCAGAGTTAACGGAGGCCCTCCCTGCCACCCAGAGGACCGCGCGTTTTCCCGTGGACCACACTTGCCAGCCCGTCTCCCACCCCGCCAGAGGCAGAGTGCCAGGGAAGAGCTAGGGACCTGGGGCCGGGAAGAGGGGCCGGCCACGGTTCCGGGCCAGGTGGGGCGGGCCCGGGCGGGCGGGACCCACGCCCAGGGACCGGGTCTCCCCGGGGGTCTCGGGCCAGAGACCTACCTGGGGGGCTAAGAGTCTCTCTTGGCTCAAACGGCCCCACCTTGCCCCGAGGCGGAAAACTTGGACCGAGACGCTTCTACTCTCTAAAGTCTGGGCTGAACTTTGCGAGAAGGGACTGTGTGCGCTGCGACCTGGGTCCCACAGAGCTCGAACCCCCCCTGCCCGTGAAGGGATCCACGGCCTGTGGTCCCTGGTGTCCGCAAAAGGCATTCACCTGCGGAGAACCTGGGCCCAGGTGAGCGGGACCAGGCCCCACGGCAGGAGCCTGGGGAGGCCACTGGAGCCCCGGGGGCCAGGGCTGGGCATTTTCCCGGGTGCTCTCTCGGGTCCCAGGCGCCCTCTCTCGCCCGGGGAGTGCCCACGCTGTCCCCTGACCCCCGCAGGACGCCTGCATCGGGCCATAAGCGACCCACCTCGTCCATGGAGCTGGGACACATGGGGCCGGGGTGCGAGCAACTGGCCTACGTGGCTGCAAACCCGCAGACCCCTCCGTCCCGTCCCCACCACTGCGAAGATCCCCCTGTTCTTCCATCCGTAAAGGGGTCCCCCTTTACGGATGGAAGAACAGGGGGGAGGCCCCCAGGAGATGGCTTTTGTCCGAGCCGCGGCTGGGTGGTTTCGGGCCAAGAGGCGGGGCCGCGCAGGCGCAAGCAGGCCCCACCCCAAGAGCATCCTCCGGGCAACGTGCCCCCCCCTTGAGATATCAGGCCAGGTCCACAGGGGTCCCTGGGCTGGTGTCAGAGTTAACGGAGGCCCTCCCTGCCACCCAGAGGGACCGCGCGTTTTCCCGTGGAACAAACTTCCCAGCAGCTCTCCCACCCCCGCAGAGGCAGAGTGCCAGGAAAGAACTAGGGACCTGGTGCCTGGAAGAGGGGCCGGCCACGGTTCGCGCCAGGTGGAGCGGTTCCGGGCGGGCGGGCGGGACCCTCGACCAAGGACCGGTTCTCCCTTGGGGAGTCTGGCCTGTGCCCCGCCTGGGAGGCTAAGAGCCTTGCTTCGCCTGCAAAGCCCCCACCCTGCCACAAGGCGGCAGACTTGGACCCAGCCGCTTCACCCCTCCAGTCTCTGCGGAACCACCCAAAAATGGAGTGTTACCGCTGCGACCTCAGTCCCCCAGAGCTCCAACCCCCACCTCTGTGAGGGAATCGGCGACCTCCTGTCCTTGGCGTCCGCAAAAGGCATTCACCTGCGGTGAACCTGGGCCTCGGGCGAACACGGTCAGGCCCCATGGTAGGAGCCCGGGGAGGCAATGGCAGCCTCTGCGGCCAGGCCTCGGACTCTCCCCGGGGCTCTCTCGGGTCCCAGGCGCCCTCTCTCGCCCGGGGAGTGCCCACGCCGTCCCCTGACCCCCGCAGGACGCCTGCATCCCGCCATAAGCGGCCCACCTCGTCCATGGAGCTGGGACACATGGGGCCGGGGTGCCAGCAACTGGCCTACGTGGCTGCAAACCCGCAGACCCCTCCGTCCCGTCCCCACCACTGCGAAGATCCCCCTGTTCTTCCATCCGTAAAGGGGTTCCCCTTTACGGATGGAAGAACAGGGGGGAGGCCCCCAGGAGATGGCTTTTGTCCGAGCCGCGGCTGGGTGGTTTCGGGCCAAGAGGCGGGGCCGCGCAGGTGCAAGCAGGCCCCACCCCAAGAGCATCCCTCCGGGCAACGTGCCCCCCCCTTGAGATATCAGGCCAGGTCCACAGGGTCCCTGGGCTGGTGTCAGAGTTAACGGAGGCCCTCCCTGCCACCCAGAGGACCGCGCGTTTTCCCGTGGACCACACTTGCCAGCCCGTCTCCCACCCCGCCAGAGGCAGAGTGCCAGGGAAGAGCTAGGGACCTGGTGCCTGGAAGAGGGGCCGGCCACGGTTCCGGGCCAGGTGGGGCTGGCCCGGGCGGGCGGGACCCACGCCCAGGGACCGGGTCTCCCTGGGGTTCTCGGGCCTGAGACCTGCCTGGGGGGCTAAGAGTCTCTCTTGGCTCAAACGGCCCCACCCTGCCCCGAGGCGGAAACCTTGGACCGAGACGCTTCTACTCTCTAAAGTCTGGGCTGAACTTTGCGAGAAGGGACTGTGTGCGCTGCGACCTGGGTCCCACAGAGCTCGAACCCCCCCTGCCCGTGAAGGGATCCGCGGCCTGTGGTCCCTGGTGTCCGCAAAAGGCATTCACCTGCGGAGAACCTGGGCCCAGGTGAGCGGGACCAGGCCCCACGGCAGGAGCCTGGGGAGGTCACTGGAGCCCCGGGGGCCAGGGCTGGGCATTTTCCCGGGTGCTCTCTCGGGTCCCAGGCGCCCTCTCTCGCCCGGGGAGTGCCCACGCCGTCCCCTGAGCCCCGCAGGACGCCTGCATCGGGCCATAAGCGGCCCACCTCGTCCATGGAGCTGGGACACATGGGGCCGGGGTGCGAGCAACTGGCCTACGTGGCTGCAAACCCGCAGACCCCTCCGTCCCGTCCCCACCACTGCGAAGATCCCCCTGTTCTTCCATCCGTAAAGGGGTCCCCCTTTACGGATGGAAGAACAGGGGGGAGGCCCCCAGGAGATGGCTTTTGTCCGAGCCGCGGCTGGGTGGTTTCGGGCCAAGAGGCGGGGCCGCGCAGGCGCAAGCAGTCCCCACCCCAAGAGCATCCCTCCGGGCAACGTGCCCCCCCCTTGAGATATCAGGCCAGGTCCACAGGGTCCCTGGGCTGGTGTCAGAGTTAACGGAGGCCCTCCCTGCCACCCAGAGGACCGCGCGTTTTCCCGTGGACCAAACTTCCCAGCAGCTCTCCCACCCCCGCAGAGGCAGAGTGCCAGGAACGAACTAGGGACCTGGTGCCTGGAAGAGGGGCCGGCCACGGTTCCGCGCCAGGTGGAGCGGTTCCGGGCGGGCGGGCGGGACCCTCGACCAAGGACCGGTTCTCCCTTGGGGAGTCTGGCCTGTGCCCCGCCTGGGAGGCTAAGAGCCTTGCTTCGCCTGCAAAGCCCCCACCCTGCCACAAGGCGGCAGACTTGGACCCAGCCGCTTCAACCCTCCAGTCTCTGCGGAACCACCCAAAAATGGAGTGTGACCGCTGCGACCTCAGTCCCCCAGAGCTCCAACCCCCACCTCTGTGAGGGAATCGGCGACCTGCTGTCCTTGGCGTCCGCAAAAGGCATTCACCTGCGGTGAACCTGGGCCTCGGGCGAACACGGTCAGGCCCCATGGTAGGAGCCCGGGGAGGCAATGGCAGCCTCTGCGGCCAGGCCTCGGACTCTCCCCGGGGCTCTCTCGGGTCCCAGGCGCCCTCTCTCGCCCGGGGAGTGCCCACGCCGTCCCCTGACCCCCGCAGGACGCCTGCATCCCGCCATAAGCGGCCCACCTCGTCCATGGAGCTGGGACACATGGGGCCGGGGTGCCAGCAACTGGCCTACGTGGCTGCAAACCCGCAGACCCCTCCGTCCCGTCCCCACCACTGCGAAGATCCCCCTGTTCTTCCATCCGTAAAGGGGTCCCCCTTTACGGATGGAAGAACAGGGGGGAGGCCCCCAGGAGATGGCTTTTGTCCGAGCCGCGGCTGGGTGGTTTCGGGCCAAGAGGCGGGGCCGCGCAGGCGCAAGCAGGCCCCACCCCAAGAGCATCCCTCCGGGCAACGTGCCCCCCCCTTGAGATATCAGGCCAGGTCCACAGGGTCCCTGGGCTGGTGTCAGAGTTAACGGAGGCCCTCCCTGCCACCCAGAGGACCGCGCGTTTTCCCGTGGACCACACTTGCCAGCCCGTCTCCCACCCCGCCAGAGGCAGAGTGCCAGGGAAGAGCTAGGGACCTGGGGCCGGGAAGAGGGGCCGGCCACGGTTCCGGGCCAGGTGGGGCGGGCCCGGGCGGGCGGGACCCACGCCCAGGGACCGGGTCTCCCTGGGGGTCTCGGGCCAGAGACCTACCTGGGGGGCTAAGAGTCTCTCTTGGCTCAAACGGCCCCACCTTGCCCCGAGGCGGAAAACTTGGACCGAGACGCTTCTACTCTCTAAAGTCTGGGCTGAACTTTGCGAGAAGGGACTGTGTGCGCTGCGACCTGGGTCCCACAGAGCTCGAACCCCCCCTGCCCGTGAAGGGATCCACGGCCTGTGGTCCCTGGTGTCCGCAAAAGGCATTCACCTGCGGAGAACCTGGGCCCAGGTGAGCGGGACCAGGCCCCACGGCAGGAGCCTGGGGAGGCCACTGGAGCCCCGGGGGCCAGGGCTGGGCATTTTCCCGGGTGCTCTCTCGGGTCCCAGGCGCCCTCTCTCGCCCGGGGAGTGCCCACGCTGTCCCCTGACCCCCGCAGGACGCCTGCATCGGGCCATAAGCGACCCACCTCGTCCATGGAGCTGGGACACATGGGGCCGGGGTGCGAGCAACTGGCCTACGTGGCTGCAAACCCGCAGACCCCTCCGTCCCGTCCCCACCACTGCGAAGATCCCCCTGTTCTTCCATCCGTAAAGGGGTCCCCCTTTACGGATGGAAGAACAGGGGGGAGGCCCCCAGGAGATGGCTTTTGTCCGAGCCGCGGCTGGGTGGTTTCGGGCCAAGAGGCGGGGCCGCGCAGGCGCAAGCAGGCCCCACCCCAAGAGCATCCCTCCGGGCAACGTGCCCCCCCCTTGAGATATCAGGCCAGGTCCACAGGGTCCCTGGGCTGGTGTCAGAGTTAACGGAGGCCCTCCCTGCCACCCAGAGGACCGCGCGTTTTCCCGTGGACCAAACTTCCCAGCAGCTCTCCCACCCCCGCAGAGGCAGAGTGCCAGGAAAGAACTAGGGACCTGGTGCCTGGAAGAGGGGCCGGCCACGGTTCCGCGCCAGGTGGAGCGGTTCCGGGCGGGCGGGCGGGACCCTCGACCAAGGACCGGTTCTCCCTTGGGGAGTCTGGCCTGTGCCCCGCCTGGGAGGCTAAGAGCCTTGCTTCGCCTGCAAAGCCCCCACCCTGCCACAAGGCGGCAGACTTGGACCCAGCCGCTTCACCCCTCCAGTCTCTGCGGAACCACCCAAAAATGGAGTGTTACCGCTGCGACCTCAGTCCCCCAGAGCTCCAACCCCCACCTCTGTGAGGGAATCGGCGACCTCCTGTCCTTGGCGTCCGCAAAAGGCATTCACCTGCGGTGAACCTGGGCCTCGGGCGAACACGGTCAGGCCCCATGGTAGGAGCCCGGGGAGGCAATGGCAGCCTCTGCGGCCAGGCCTCGGACTCTCCCCGGGGCTCTCTCGGGTCCCAGGCGCCCTCTCTCGCCCGGGGAGTGCCCACGCCGTCCCCTGACCCCCGCAGGACGCCTGCATCCCGCCATAAGCGGCCCACCTCGTCCATGGAGCTGGGACACATGGGGCCGGGGTGCCAGCAACTGGCCTACGTGGCTGCAAACCCGCAGACCCCTCCGTCCCGTCCCCACCACTGCGAAGATCCCCCTGTTCTTCCATCCGTAAAGGGGTTCCCCTTTACGGATGGAAGAACAGGGGGGAGGCCCCCAGGAGATGGCTTTTGTCCGAGCCGCGGCTGGGTGGTTTCGGGCCAAGAGGCGGGGCCGCGCAGGTGCAAGCAGGCCCCACCCCAAGAGCATCCCTCCGGGCAACGTGCCCCCCCCTTGAGATATCAGGCCAGGTCCACAGGGTCCCTGGGCTGGTGTCAGAGTTAACGGAGGCCCTCCCTGCCACCCAGAGGACCGCGCGTTTTCCCGTGGACCACACTTGCCAGCCCGTCTCCCACCCCGCCAGAGGCAGAGTGCCAGGGAAGAGCTAGGGACCTGGTGCCTGGAAGAGGGGCCGGCCACGGTTCCGGGCCAGGTGGGGCTGGCCCGGGCGGGCGGGACCCACGCCCAGGGACCGGGTCTCCCTGGGGTTCTCGGGCCTGAGACCTGCCTGGGGGGCTAAGAGTCTCTCTTGGCTCAAACGGCCCCACCCTGCCCCGAGGCGGAAACCTTGGACCGAGACGCTTCTACTCTCTAAAGTCTGGGCTGAACTTTGCGAGAAGGGACTGTGTGCGCTGCGACCTGGGTCCCACAGAGCTCGAACCCCCCCTGCCCGTGAAGGGATCCGCGGCCTGTGGTCCCTGGTGTCCGCAAAAGGCATTCACCTGCGGAGAACCTGGGCCCAGGTGAGCGGGACCAGGCCCCACGGCAGGAGCCTGGGGAGGTCACTGGAGCCCCGGGGGCCAGGGCTGGGCATTTTCCCGGGTGCTCTCTCGGGTCCCAGGCGCCCTCTCTCGCCCGGGGAGTGCCCACGCCGTCCCCTGAGCCCCGCAGGACGCCTGCATCGGGCCATAAGCGGCCCACCTCGTCCATGGAGCTGGGACACATGGGGCCGGGGTGCGAGCAACTGGCCTACGTGGCTGCAAACCCGCAGACCCCTCCGTCCCGTCCCCACCACTGCGAAGATCCCCCTGTTCTTCCATCCGTAAAGGGGTCCCCCTTTACGGATGGAAGAACAGGGGGGAGGTCCCCAGGAGATGGCTTTTGTCCGAGCCGCGGCTGGGTGGTTTCGGGCCAAGAGGCGGGGCCGCGCAGGCGCAAGCAGTCCCCACCCCAAGAGCATCCCTCCGGGCAACGTGCCCCCCCCTTGAGATATCAGGCCAGGTCCACAGGGTCCCTGGGCTGGTGTCAGAGTTAACGGAGGCCCTCCCTGCCACCCAGAGGACCGCGCGTTTTCCCGTGGACCAAACTTCCCAGCAGCTCTCCCACCCCCGCAGAGGCAGAGTGCCAGGAACGAACTAGGGACCTGGTGCCTGGAAGAGGGGCCGGCCACGGTTCCGCGCCAGGTGGAGCGGTTCCGGGCGGGCGGGCGGGACCCTCGACCAAGGACCGGTTCTCCCTTGGGGAGTCTGGCCTGTGCCCCGCCTGGGAGGCTAAGAGCCTTGCTTCGCCTGCAAAGCCCCCACCCTGCCACAAGGCGGCAGACTTGGACCCAGCCGCTTCAACCCTCCAGTCTCTGCGGAACCACCCAAAAATGGAGTGTGACCGCTGCGACCTCAGTCCCCCAGAGCTCCAACCCCCACCTCTGTGAGGGAATCGGCGACCTGCTGTCCTTGGCGTCCGCAAAAGGCATTCACCTGCGGTGAACCTGGGCCTCGGGCGAACACGGTCAGGCCCCATGGTAGGAGCCCGGGGAGGCAATGGCAGCCTCTGCGGCCAGGCCTCGGACTCTCCCCGGGGCTCTCTCGGGTCCCAGGCGCCCTCTCTCGCCCGGGGAGTGCCCACGCCGTCCCCTGACCCCCGCAGGACGCCTGCATCCCGCCATAAGCGGCCCACCTCGTCCATGGAGCTGGGACACATGGGGCCGGGGTGCCAGCAACTGGCCTACGTGGCTGCAAACCCGCAGACCCCTCCGTCCCGTCCCCACCACTGCGAAGATCCCCCTGTTCTTCCATCCGTAAAGGGGTCCCCCTTTACGGATGGAAGAACAGGGGGGAGGCCCCCAGGAGATGGCTTTTGTCCGAGCCGCGGCTGGGTGGTTTCGGGCCAAGAGGCGGGGCCGCGCAGGCGCAAGCAGGCCCCACCCCAAGAGCATCCCTCCGGGCAACGTGCCCCCCCCTTGAGATATCAGGCCAGGTCCACAGGGTCCCTGGGCTGGTGTCAGAGTTAACGGAGGCCCTCCCTGCCACCCAGAGGACCGCGCGTTTTCCCGTGGACCACACTTGCCAGCCCGTCTCCCACCCCGCCAGAGGCAGAGTGCCAGGGAAGAGCTAGGGACCTGGGGCCGGGAAGAGGGGCCGGCCAGGGTTCCGGGCCAGGTGGGGCGGGCCCGGGCGGGCGGGACCCACGCCCAGGGACCGGGTCTCCCTGGGGGTCTCGGGCCTGAGACCTGCCTGGGGGGCTAAGAGTCTCTCTTGGCTCAAACGGCCCCACCCTGCCCCGAGGCGGAAAACTTGGACCGAGACGCTTCTACTCTCTAAAGTCTGGGCTGAACTTTGCGAGAAGGGACTGTGTGCGCTGCGACCTGGGTCCCACAGAGCTCGAACCCCCCCTGCCCGTGAAGGGATCCGCGGCCTGTGGTCCCTGGTGTCCGCAAAAGGCATTCACCTGCGGAGAACCTGGGCCCAGGTGAGAGGGACCAGGCCCCACGGCAGGAGCCTGGGGAGGCCACTGGAGCCCCGGGGGCCAGGGCTGGGCATTTTCCCGGGTGCTCTCTCGGGTCCCAGGCGCCCTCTCTCGCCCGGGGAGTGCCCACGCCGTCCCCTGAGCCCCGCAGGATGCCTGCATCCCGCCATAAGCGGCCCACCTCGTCCATGGAGCTGGAACACATGGGGCCGGGGTGCGAGCAACTGGCCTACGTGGCTGCAAACCCGCAGACCCCTCCGTCCCGTCCCCACCACTGCGAAGATCCCCCTGTTCTTCCATCCGTAAAGGGGTCCCCCTTTACGGATGGAAGAACAGGGGGGAGGCCCCCAGGAGATGGCTTTTGTCCGAGCCGCGGCTGGGATGTTTCCGGCCAAGAGGCGGGGCCGCGCAGGCGCAAGCAGGCCCCACCCCAAGAGCATCCCTCCGGGCAACGTGCCCCCCCCTTGAGATATCAGGCCAGGTCCACAGGGTCCCTGGGCTGGTGTCAGAGTTAACGGAGGCCCTCCCTGCCACCCAGAGGACCGCGCGTTTTCCCGTGGACCACACTTGCCAGCCCGTCTCCCACCCCGCCAGAGGCAGAGTGCCAGGGAAGAGCTAGGGACCTGGGTCCGGGAAGAGGGGCCGGCCACGGTTCCGGGCCAGGTGGGGCGGGCCCGGGCGGGCGGGACCCACGCCCAGGGACCGGGTCTCCCTGGGGGTCTCGGGCCTGAGACCTGCCTGGGGGGCTAAGAGTCTCTCTTGGCTCAAACGGCCCCACCCTGCCCCGAGGCGGAAAACTTGGACCCAGACGCTTCTACTCTCTAAAGTCTGGGCTGAACTTTGCGAGAAGGGACTGTGTGCGCTGCGACCTGGGTCCCACAGAGCTCGAACCCCCCCTGCCCGTGAAGGGATCCGCGGCCTGTGGTCCCTGGTGTCCGCAAAAGGCATTCACCTGCGGAGAACCTGGGCCCAGGTGAGCGGGACCAGGCCCCACGGCAGGAGCCTGGGGAGGCCACTGGAGCCCCGGGGGCCAGGGCTGGGCATTTTCCCGGGTGCTCTCTCGGGTCCCAGGCGCCCTCTCTCGCCCGGGGAGTGCCCACGCCGTCCCCTGAGCCCCGCAGGACGCCTGCATCCCGCCATAAGCGGCCCACCTCGTCCATGGAGCTGGAACACATGGGGCCGGGGTGCGAGCAACTGGCCTACGTGGCTGCAAACCCGCAGACCGCTCCGTCCCGTCCCCACCACTGCGAAGATCCCCCTGTTCTTCCATCCGTAAAGGGGTCCCCCTTTACGGATGGAAGAACAGGGGGGAGGCCCCCAGGAGATGGCTTTTGTCCGAGCCGCGGCTGGGTGGTTTCGGGCCAAGAGGCGGGGCCGCGCAGGCGCAAGCAGTCCCCACCCCAAGAGCATCCCTCCGGGCAACGTGCCCCCCCCTTGAGATATCAGGCCAGGTCCACAGGGTCCCTGGGCTGGTGTCAGAGTTAACGGAGGCCCTCCCTGCCACCCAGAGGACCGCGCGTTTTCCCGTGGACCAAACTTCCCAGCAGCTCTCCCACCCCCGCAGAGGCAGAGTGCCAGGAACGAACTAGGGACCTGGTGCCTGGAAGAGGGGCCGGCCACGGTTCCGCGCCAGGTGGAGCGGTTCCGGGCGGGCGGGCGGGACCCTCGACCAAGGACCGGTTCTCCCTTGGGGAGTCTGGCCTGTGCCCCGCCTGGGAGGCTAAGAGCCTTGCTTCGCCTGCAAAGCCCCCACCCTGCCACAAGGCGGCAGACTTGGACCCAGCCGCTTCAACCCTCCAGTCTCTGCGGAACCACCCAAAAATGGAGTGTGACCGCTGCGACCTCAGTCCCCCAGAGCTCCAACCCCCACCTCTGTGAGGGAATCGGCGACCTGCTGTCCTTGGCGTCCGCAAAAGGCATTCACCTGCGGTGAACCTGGGCCTCGGGCGAACACGGTCAGGCCCCATGGTAGGAGCCCGGGGAGGCAATGGCAGCCTCTGCGGCCAGGCCTCGGACTCTCCCCGGGGCTCTCTCGGGTCCCAGGCGCCCTCTCTCGCCCGGGGAGTGCCCACGCCGTCCCCTGACCCCCGCAGGACGCCTGCATCCCGCCATAAGCGGCCCACCTCGTCCATGGAGCTGGGACACATGGGGCCGGGGTGCCAGCAACTGGCCTACGTGGCTGCAAACCCGCAGACCCCTCCGTCCCGTCCCCACCACTGCGAAGATCCCCCTGTTCTTCCATCCGTAAAGGGGTCCCCCTTTACGGATGGAAGAACAGGGGGGAGGCCCCCAGGAGATGGCTTTTGTCCGAGCCGCGGCTGGGTGGTTTCGGGCCAAGAGGCGGGGCCGCGCAGGCGCAAGCAGGCCCCACCCCAAGAGCATCCCTCCGGGCAACGTGCCCCCCCCTTGAGATATCAGGCCAGGTCCACAGGGTCCCTGGGCTGGTGTCAGAGTTAACGGAGGCCCTCCCTGCCACCCAGAGGACCGCGCGTTTTCCCGTGGACCACACTTGCCAGCCCGTCTCCCACCCCGCCAGAGGCAGAGTGCCAGGGAAGAGCTAGGGACCTGGGGCCGGGAAGAGGGGCCTGCCACGGTTCCGGGCCAGGTGGGGCGGGCCCGGGCGGGCGGGACCCACGCCCAGGGACCGGGTCTCCCTGGGGGTCTCGGGCCTGAGACCTGCCTGGGGGGCTAAGAGTCTCTCTTGGCTCAAACGGCCCCACCCTGCCCCGAGGCGGAAAACTTGGACCGAGACGCTTCTACTCTCTAAAGTCTGGGCTGAACTTTGCGAGAAGGGACTGTGTGCGCTGCGACCTGGGTCCCACAGAGCTCGAACCCCCCCTGCCCGTGAAGGGATCCGCGGCCTGTGGTCCCTGGTGTCCGCAAAAGGCATTCACCTGCGGAGAACCTGGGCCCAGTGAGCGGGACCAGGCCCCACGGCAGGAGCCTGGGGAGGCCACTGGAGCCCCGGGGGCCAGGGCTGGGCATTTTCCCGGGTGCTCTCTCGTGTCCCAGGCGCCCTCTCTCGCCCGGGGAGTGCCCACGCCGTCCCCTGAGCCCCGATAGACGCCTGCATCCCGCCATAAGCGGCCCACCTCGTCCATGGAGCTGGAACACATGGGGCCGGGGTGCCAGCAACTGGCCTACGTGGCTGCAAACCCGCAGACCCCTCGGTCCCGTCCCCACCACTGCGAAGATCCCCCTGTTCTTCCATCCGTAAAGGGGTCCCCCTTTACGGATGGAAGAACAGGGGGGAGGCCCCCAGGAGATGGCTTTTGTCCGAGCCGCGGCTGGGTGGTTTCGGGCCAAGAGGCGGGGCCGCGCAGGCGCAAGCAGGCCCCACCCCAAGAGCATCCCTCCGGGCAACGTGCCCCCCCCTTGAGATATCAGGCCAGGTCCACAGGGTCCCTGGGCTGGTGTCAGAGTTAACGGAGGCCCTCCCTGCCACCCAGAGGACCGCGCGTTTTCCCGTGGACCACACTTGCCAGCCCGTCTCCCACCCCGCCAGAGGCAGAGTGCCAGGGAAGAGCTAGGGACCTGGGGCCGGGAAGAGGGGCCGGCCAGGGTTCCGGGCCAGGTGGGGCGGGCCCGGGCGGGCGGGACCCACGCCCAGGGACCGGGTCTCCCTGGGGGTCTCGGGCCTGAGACCTGCCTGGGGGGCTAAGAGTCTCTCTTGGCTCAAACGGCCCCACCCTGCCCCGAGGCGGAAAACTTGGACCGAGACGCTTCTACTCTCTAAAGTCTGGGCTGAACTTTGCGAGAAGGGACTGTGTGCGCTGCGACCTGGGTCCCACAGAGCTCGAACCCCCCCTGCCCGTGAAGGGATCCGCGGCCTGTGGTCCCTGGTGTCCGCAAAAGGCATTCACCTGCGGAGAACCTGGGCCCAGGTGAGCGGGACCAGGCCCCACGGCAGGAGCCTGGGGAGGCCACTGGAGCCCCGGGGGCCAGGGCTGGGCATTTTCCCGGGTGCTCTCTCGGGTCCCAGGCGCCCTCTCTCGCCCGGGGAGTGCCCACGCCGTCCCCTGAGCCCCGCAGGACGCCTGCATCCCGCCATAAGCGGCCCACCTCGTCCATGGAGCTGGAACACATGGGGCCGGGGTGCGAGCAACTGGCCTACGTGGCTGCAAACCCGCAGACCCCTCCGTCCCGTCCCCACCACTGCGAAGATCCCCCTGTTCTTCCATCCGTAAAGGGGTCCCCCTTTACGGATGGAAGAACAGGGGGGAGGCCCCCAGGAGATGGCTTTTGTCGGAGCCACGGCTGGGTGGTTTCGGGCCAAGAGGCGGGGCCGCGCAGGCGCAAGCAGGCCCCACCCCAAGAGCATCCCTCCGGGCAACGTGCCCCCCCCTTGAGATATCAGGCCAGGTCCACAGGGTCCCTGGGCTGGTGTCAGAGTTAACGGAGGCCCTCCCTGCCACCCAGAGGACCGCGCGTTTTCCCGTGGACCAAACTTCCCAGCAGCTCTCCCACCCCCGCAGAGGCAGAGTGCCAGGAAAGAACTAGGGACCTGGTGCCTGGAAGAGGGGCCGGCCACGGTTCCGCGCCAGGTGGAGCGGTTCCGGGCGGGCGGGCGGGACCCTCGACCAAGGACCGGTTCTCCCTTGGGGAGTCTGGCCTGTGCCCCGCCTGGGAGGCTAAGAGCCTTGCTTCGCCTGCAAAGCCCCCACCCTGCCACAAGGCGGCAGACTTGGACCCAGCCGCTTCAACCCTCCAGTCTCTGCGGAACCACCCAAAAATGGAGTGTGACCGCTGCGACCTCAGTCCCCCAGAGCTCCAACCCCCACCTCTGTGAGGGAATCGGCGACCTCCTGTCCTTGGCGTCCGCAAAAGGCATTCACCTGCGGTGAACCTGGGCCTCGGGCGAACACGGTCAGGCCCCATGGTAGGAGCCCGGGGAGGCAATGGCAGCCTCTGCGGCCAGGCCTCGGACTCTCCCCGGGGCTCTCTCGGGTCCCAGGCGCCCTCTCTCGCCCGGGGTGTGCCCACGCCGTCCCCTGACCCCCGCAGGACGCCTGCATCCCGCCATAAGCGGCCCACCTCGTCCATGGAGCTGGGACACATGGGGCCGGGGTGCCAGCAACTGGCCTACGTGGCTGCAAACCCGCAGACCCCTCCGTCCCGTCCCCACCACTGCGAAGATCCCCCTGTTCTTCCATCCGTAAAGGGGTCCCCCTTTACGGATGGAAGAACAGGGGGGAGGCCCCCAGGAGATGGCTTTTGTCCGAGCCGCGGCTGGGTGGTTTCGGGCCAAGAGGCGGGGCCGCGCAGGCGCAAGCAGGCCCCACCCCAAGAGCATCCCTCCGGGCAACGTGCCCCCCCCTTGAGATATCAGGCCAGGTCCACAGGGTCACTGGGCTGGTGTCAGAGTTAACGGAGGCCCTCCCTGCCACCCAGAGGACCGCGCGTTTTCCCGTGGACCACACTTGCCAGCCCGTCTCCCACCCCGCCAGAGGCAGAGTGCCAGGGAAGAGCTAGGGACCTGGGGCCGGGAAGAGGGGCCGGCCACGGTTCCGGGCCAGGTGGGGCGGGCCCGGGCGGGCGGGACCCACGCCCAGGGACCGGGTCTCCCTGGGGGTCTCGGGCCAGAGACCTACCTGGGGGGCTAAGAGTCTCTCTTGGCTCAAACGGCCCCACCTTGCCCCGAGGCGGAAAACTTGGACCGAGACGCTTCTACTCTCTAAAGTCTGGGCTGAACTTTGCGAGAAGGGACTGTGTGCGCTGCGACCTGGGTCCCACAGAGCTCGAACCCCCCCTGCCCGTGAAGGGATCCACGGCCTGTGGTCCCTGGTGTCCGCAAAAGGCATTCACCTGCGGAGAACCTGGGCCCAGGTGAGCGGGACCAGGCCCCACGGCAGGAGCCTGGGGAGGCCACTGGAGCCCCGGGGGCCAGGGCTGGGCATTTTCCCGGGTGCTCTCTCGGGTCCCAGGCGCCCTCTCTCGCCCGGGGAGTGCCCACGCTGTCCCCTGACCCCCGCAGGACGCCTGCATCGGGCCATAAGCGACCCACCTCGTCCATGGAGCTGGGACACATGGGGCCGGGGTGCGAGCAACTGGCCTACGTGGCTGCAAACCCGCAGACCCCTCCGTCCCGTCCCCACCACTGCGAAGATCCCCCTGTTCTTCCATCCGTAAAGGGGTCCCCCTTTACGGATGGAAGAACAGGGGGGAGGCCCCCAGGAGATGGCTTTTGTCCGAGCCGCGGCTGGGTGGTTTCGGGCCAAGAGGCGGGGCCGCGCAGGCGCAAGCAGGCCCCACCCCAAGAGCATCCCTCCGGGCAACGTGCCCCCCCCTTGAGATATCAGGCCAGGTCCACAGGGTCCCTGGGCTGGTGTCAGAGTTAACGGAGGCCCTCCCTGCCACCCAGAGGACCGCGCGTTTTCCCGTGGACCAAACTTCCCAGCAGCTCTCCCACCCCCGCAGAGGCAGAGTGCCAGGAAAGAACTAGGGACCTGGTGCCTGGAAGAGGGGCCGGCCACGGTTCCGCGCCAGGTGGAGCGGTTCCGGGCGGGCGGGCGGGACCCTCGACCAAGGACCGGTTCTCCCTTGGGGAGTCTGGCCTGTGCCCCGCCTGGGAGGCTAAGAGCCTTGCTTCGCCTGCAAAGCCCCCACCCTGCCACAAGGCGGCAGACTTGGACCCAGCCGCTTCACCCCTCCAGTCTCTGCGGAACCACCCAAAAATGGAGTGTTACCGCTGCGACCTCAGTCCCCCAGAGCTCCAACCCCCACCTCTGTGAGGGAATCGGCGACCTCCTGTCCTTGGCGTCCGCAAAAGGCATTCACCTGCGGTGAACCTGGGCCTCGGGCGAACACGGTCAGGCCCCATGGTAGGAGCCCGGGGAGGCAATGGCAGCCTCTGCGGCCAGGCCTCGGACTCTCCCCGGGGCTCTCTCGGGTCCCAGGCGCCCTCTCTCGCCCGGGGAGTGCCCACGCCGTCCCCTGACCCCCGCAGGACGCCTGCATCCCGCCATAAGCGGCCCACCTCGTCCATGGAGCTGGGACACATGGGGCCGGGGTGCCAGCAACTGGCCTACGTGGCTGCAAACCCGCAGACCCCTCCGTCCCGTCCCCACCACTGCGAAGATCCCCCTGTTCTTCCATCCGTAAAGGGGTTCCCCTTTACGGATGGAAGAACAGGGGGGAGGCCCCCAGGAGATGGCTTTTGTCCGAGCCGCGGCTGGGTGGTTTCGGGCCAAGAGGCGGGGCCGCGCAGGTGCAAGCAGGCCCCACCCCAAGAGCATCCCTCCGGGCAACGTGCCCCCCCCTTGAGATATCAGGCCAGGTCCACAGGGTCCCTGGGCTGGTGTCAGAGTTAACGGAGGCCCTCCCTGCCACCCAGAGGACCGCGCGTTTTCCCGTGGACCACACTTGCCAGCCCGTCTCCCACCCCGCCAGAGGCAGAGTGCCAGGGAAGAGCTAGGGACCTGGTGCCTGGAAGAGGGGCCGGCCACGGTTCCGGGCCAGGTGGGGCTGGCCCGGGCGGGCGGGACCCACGCCCAGGGACCGGGTCTCCCTGGGGGTCTCGGGCCTGAGACCTGCCTGGGGGGCTAAGAGTCTCTCTTGGCTCAAACGGCCCCACCCTGCCCCGAGGCGGAAACCTTGGACCGAGACGCTTCTACTCTCTAAAGTCTGGGCTGAACTTTGCGAGAAGGGACTGTGTGCGCTGCGACCTGGGTCCCACAGAGCTCGAACCCCCCCTGCCCGTGAAGGGATCCGCGGCCTGTGGTCCCTGGTGTCCGCAAAAGGCATTCACCTGCGGAGAACCTGGGCCCAGTGAGCGGGACCAGGCCCCACGGCAGGAGCCTGGGGAGGCCACTGGAGCCCCGGGGGCCAGGGCTGGGCATTTTCCCGGGTGCTCTCTCGTGTCCCAGGCGCCCTCTCTCGCCCGGGGAGTGCCCACGCCGTCCCCTGAGCCCCGATAGACGCCTGCATCCCGCCATAAGCGGCCCACCTCGTCCATGGAGCTGGAACACATGGGGCCGGGGTGCCAGCAACTGGCCTACGTGGCTGCAAACCCGCAGACCCCTCGGTCCCGTCCCCACCACTGCGAAGATCCCCCTGTTCTTCCATCCGTAAAGGGGTCCCCCTTTACGGATGGAAGAACAGGGGGGAGGCCCCCAGGAGATGGCTTTTGTCCGAGCCGCGGCTGGGTGGTTTCGGGCCAAGAGGCGGGGCCGCGCAGGCGCAAGCAGGCCCCACCCCAAGAGCATCCCTCCGGGCAACGTGCCCCCCCCTTGAGATATCAGGCCAGGTCCACAGGGTCCCTGGGCTGGTGTCAGAGTTAACGGAGGCCCTCCCTGCCACCCAGAGGACCGCGCGTTTTCCCGTGGACCACACTTGCCAGCCCGTCTCCCACCCCGCCAGAGGCAGAGTGCCAGGGAAGAGCTAGGGACCTGGGGCCGGGAAGAGGGGCCGGCCAGGGTTCCGGGCCAGGTGGGGCGGGCCCGGGCGGGCGGGACCCACGCCCAGGGACCGGGTCTCCCTGGGGGTCTCGGGCCTGAGACCTGCCTGGGGGGCTAAGAGTCTCTCTTGGCTCAAACGGCCCCACCCTGCCCCGAGGCGGAAAACTTGGACCGAGACGCTTCTACTCTCTAAAGTCTGGGCTGAACTTTGCGAGAAGGGACTGTGTGCGCTGCGACCTGGGTCCCACAGAGCTCGAACCCCCCCTGCCCGTGAAGGGATCCGCGGCCTGTGGTCCCTGGTGTCCGCAAAAGGCATTCACCTGCGGAGAACCTGGGCCCAGGTGAGCGGGACCAGGCCCCACGGCAGGAGCCTGGGGAGGCCACTGGAGCCCCGGGGGCCAGGGCTGGGCATTTTCCCGGGTGCTCTCTCGGGTCCCAGGCGCCCTCTCTCGCCCGGGGAGTGCCCACGCCGTCCCCTGAGCCCCGCAGGACGCCTGCATCCCGCCATAAGCGGCCCACCTCGTCCATGGAGCTGGAACACATGGGGCCGGGGTGCGAGCAACTGGCCTACGTGGCTGCAAACCCGCAGACCCCTCCGTCCCGTCCCCACCACTGCGAAGATCCCCCTGTTCTTCCATCCGTAAAGGGGTCCCCCTTTACGGATGGAAGAACAGGGGGGAGGCCCCCAGGAGATGGCTTTTGTCGGAGCCACGGCTGGGTGGTTTCGGGCCAAGAGGCGGGGCCGCGCAGGCGCAAGCAGGCCCCACCCCAAGAGCATCCCTCCGGGCAACGTGCCCCCCCCTTGAGATATCAGGCCAGGTCCACAGGGTCCCTGGGCTGGTGTCAGAGTTAACGGAGGCCCTCCCTGCCACCCAGAGGACAGCGCGTTTTCCCGTGGACCAAACTTCCCAGCAGCTCTCCCACCCCCGCAGAGGCAGAGTGCCAGGAAAGAACTAGGGACCTGGTGCCTGGAAGAGGGGCCGGCCACGGTTCCGCGCCAGGTGGAGCGGTTCCGGGCGGGCGGGCGGGACCCTCGACCAAGGACCGGTTCTCCCTTGGGGAGTCTGGCCTGTGCCCCGCCTGGGAGGCTAAGAGCCTTGCTTCGCCTGCAAAGCCCCCACCCTGCCACAAGGCGGCAGACTTGGACCCAGCCGCTTCAACCCTCCAGTCTCTGCGGAACCACCCAAAAATGGAGTGTGACCGCTGCGACCTCAGTCCCCCAGAGCTCCAACCCCCACCTCTGTGAGGGAATCGGCGACCTCCTGTCCTTGGCGTCCGCAAAAGGCATTCACCTGCGGTGAACCTGGGCCTCGGGCGAACACGGTCAGGCCCCATGGTAGGAGCCCGGGGAGGCAATGGCAGCCTCTGCGGCCAGGCCTCGGACTCTCCCCGGGGCTCTCTCGGGTCCCAGGCGCCCTCTCTCGCCCGGGGTGTGCCCACGCCGTCCCCTGACCCCCGCAGGACGCCTGCATCCCGCCATAAGCGGCCCACCTCGTCCATGGAGCTGGGACACATGGGGCCGGGGTGCCAGCAACTGGCCTACGTGGCTGCAAACCCGCAGACCCCTCCGTCCCGTCCCCACCACTGCGAAGATCCCCCTGTTCTTCCATCCGTAAAGGGGTCCCCCTTTACGGATGGAAGAACAGGGGGGAGGCCCCCAGGAGATGGCTTTTGTCCGAGCCGCGGCTGGGTGGTTTCGGGCCAAGAGGCGGGGCCGCGCAGGCGCAAGCAGGCCCCACCCCAAGAGCATCCCTCCGGGCAACGTGCCCCCCCCTTGAGATATCAGGCCAGGTCCACAGGGTCCCTGGGCTGGTGTCAGAGTTAACGGAGGCCCTCCCTGCCACCCAGAGGACCGCGCGTTTTCCCGTGGACCACACTTGCCAGCCCGTCTCCCACCCCGCCAGAGGCAGAGTGCCAGGGAAGAGCTAGGGACCTGGGGCCGGGAAGAGGGGCCGGCCACGGTTCCGGGCCAGGTGGGGCGGGCCCGGGCGGGCGGGACCCACGCCCAGGGACCGGGTCTCCCTGGGGGTCTCGGGCCAGAGACCTACCTGGGGGGCTAAGAGTCTCTCTTGGCTCAAACGGCCCCACCTTGCCCCGAGGCGGAAAACTTGGACCGAGACGCTTCTACTCTCTAAAGTCTGGGCTGAACTTTGCGAGAAGGGACTGTGTGCGCTGCGACCTGGGTCCCACAGAGCTCGAACCCCCCCTGCCCGTGAAGGGATCCACGGCCTGTGGTCCCTGGTGTCCGCAAAAGGCATTCACCTGCGGAGAACCTGGGCCCAGGTGAGCGGGACCAGGCCCCACGGCAGGAGCCTGGGGAGGCCACTGGAGCCCCGGGGGCCAGGGCTGGGCATTTTCCCGGGTGCTCTCTCGGGTCCCAGGCGCCCTCTCTCGCCCGGGGATTGCCCACGCTGTCCCCTGACCCCCGCAGGACGCCTGCATCGGGCCATAAGCGACCCACCTCGTCCATGGAGCTGGGACACATGGGGCCGGGGTGCGAGCAACTGGCCTACGTGGCTGCAAACCCGCAGACCCCTCCGTCCCGTCCCCACCACTGCGAAGATCCCCCTGTTCTTCCATCCGTAAAGGGGTCCCCCTTTACGGATGGAAGAACAGGGGGGAGGCCCCCAGGAGATGGCTTTTGTCCGAGCCGCGGCTGGGTGGTTTCGGGCCAAGAGGCGGGGCCGCGCAGGCGCAAGCAGGCCCCACCCCAAGAGCATCCCTCCGGGCAACGTGCCCCCCCCTTGAGATATCAGGCCAGGTCCACAGGGTCCCTGGGCTGGTGTCAGAGTTAACGGAGGCCCTCCCTGCCACCCAGAGGACCGCGCGTTTTCCCGTGGACCAAACTTCCCAGCAGCTCTCCCACCCCCGCAGAGGCAGAGTGCCAGGAAAGAACTAGGGACCTGGTGCCTGGAAGAGGGGCCGGCCACGGTTCCGCGCCAGGTGGAGCGGTTCCGGGCGGGCGGGCGGGACCCTCGACCAAGGACCGGTTCTCCCTTGGGGAGTCTGGCCTGTGCCCCGCCTGGGAGGCTAAGAGCCTTGCTTCGCCTGCAAAGCCCCCACCCTGCCACAAGGCGGCAGACTTGGACCCAGCCGCTTCACCCCTCCAGTCTCTGCGGAACCACCCAAAAATGGAGTGTTACCGCTGCGACCTCAGTCCCCCAGAGCTCCAACCCCCACCTCTGTGAGGGAATCGGCGACCTCCTGTCCTTGGCGTCCGCAAAAGGCATTCACCTGCGGTGAACCTGGGCCTCGGGCGAACACGGTCAGGCCCCATGGTAGGAGCCCGGGGAGGCAATGGCAGCCTCTGCGGCCAGGCCTCGGACTCTCCCCGGGGCTCTCTCGGGTCCCAGGCGCCCTCTCTCGCCCGGGGAGTGCCCACGCCGTCCCCTGACCCCCGCAGGACGCCTGCATCCCGCCATAAGCGGCCCACCTCGTCCATGGAGCTGGGACACATGGGGCCGGGGTGCCAGCAACTGGCCTACGTGGCTGCAAACCCGCAGACCCCTCCGTCCCGTCCCCACCACTGCGAAGATCCCCCTGTTCTTCCATCCGTAAAGGGGTTCCCCTTTACGGATGGAAGAACAGGGGGGAGGCCCCCAGGAGATGGCTTTTGTCCGAGCCGCGGCTGGGTGGTTTCGGGCCAAGAGGCGGGGCCGCGCAGGTGCAAGCAGGCCCCACCCCAAGAGCATCCCTCCGGGCAACGTGCCCCCCCCTTGAGATATCAGGCCAGGTCCACAGGGTCCCTGGGCTGGTGTCAGAGTTAACGGAGGCCCTCCCTGCCACCCAGAGGACCGCGCGTTTTCCCGTGGACCACACTTGCCAGCCCGTCTCCCACCCCGCCAGAGGCAGAGTGCCAGGGAAGAGCTAGGGACCTGGTGCCTGGAAGAGGGGCCGGCCACGGTTCCGGGCCAGGTGGGGCTGGCCCGGGCGGGCGGGACCCACGCCCAGGGACCGGGTCTCCCTGGGGGTCTCGGGCCTGAGACCTGCCTGGGGGGCTAAGAGTCTCTCTTGGCTCAAACGGCCCCACCCTGCCCCGAGGCGGAAACCTTGGACCGAGACGCTTCTACTCTCTAAAGTCTGGGCTGAACTTTGCGAGAAGGGACTGTGTGCGCTGCGACCTGGGTCCCACAGAGCTCGAACCCCCCCTGCCCGTGAAGGGATCCGCGGCCTGTGGTCCCTGGTGTCCGCAAAAGGCATTCACCTGCGGAGAACCTGGGCCCAGGTGAGCGGGACCAGGCCCCACGGCAGGAGCCTGGGGAGGTCACTGGAGCCCCGGGGGCCAGGGCTGGGCATTTTCCCGGGTGCTCTCTCGGGTCCCAGGCGCCCTCTCTCGCCCGGGGAGTGCCCACGCCGTCCCCTGAGCCCCGCAGGACGCCTGCATCGGGCCATAAGCGGCCCACCTCGTCCATGGAGCTGGGACACATGGGGCCGGGGTGCGAGCAACTGGCCTACGTGGCTGCAAACCCGCAGACCCCTCCGTCCCGTCCCCACCACTGCGAAGATCCCCCTGTTCTTCCATCCGTAAAGGGGTCCCCCTTTACGGATGGAAGAACAGGGGGGAGGCCCCCAGGAGATGGCTTTTGTCCGAGCCGCGGCTGGGTGGTTTCGGGCCAAGAGGCGGGGCCGCGCAGGCGCAAGCAGTCCCCACCCCAAGAGCATCCCTCCGGGCAACGTGCCCCCCCCTTGAGATATCAGGCCAGGTCCACAGGGTCCCTGGGCTGGTGTCAGAGTTAACGGAGGCCCTCCCTGCCACCCAGAGGACCGCGCGTTTTCCCGTGGACCAAACTTCCCAGCAGCTCTCCCACCCCCGCAGAGGCAGAGTGCCAGGAACGAACTAGGGACCTGGTGCCTGGAAGAGGGGCCGGCCACGGTTCCGCGCCAGGTGGAGCGGTTCCGGGCGGGCGGGCGGGACCCTCGACCAAGGACCGGTTCTCCCTTGGGGAGTCTGGCCTGTGCCCCGCCTGGGAGGCTAAGAGCCTTGCTTCGCCTGCAAAGCCCCCACCCTGCCACAAGGCGGCAGACTTGGACCCATCCGCTTCAACCCTCCAGTCTCTGCGGAACCACCCAAAAATGGAGTGTGACCGCTGCGACCTCAGTCCCCCAGAGCTCCAACCCCCACCTCTGTGAGGGAATCGGCGACCTGCTGTCCTTGGCGTCCGCAAAAGGCATTCACCTGCGGTGAACCTGGGCCTCGGGCGAACACGGTCAGGCCCCATGGTAGGAGCCCGGGGAGGCAATGGCAGCCTCTGCGGCCAGGCCTCGGACTCTCCCCGGGGCTCTCTCGGGTCCCAGGCGCCCTCTCTCGCCCGGGGAGTGCCCACGCCGTCCCCTGACCCCCGCAGGACGCCTGCATCCCGCCATAAGCGGCCCACCTCGTCCATGGAGCTGGGACACATGGGGCCGGGGTGCCAGCAACTGGCCTACGTGGCTGCAAACCCGCAGACCCCTCCGCCCCGTCCCCACCACTGCGAAGATCCCCCTGTTCTTCCATCCGTAAAGGGGTCCCCCTTTACGGATGGAAGAACAGGGGGGAGGCCCCCAGGAGATGGCTTTTGTCCGAGCCGCGGCTGGGTGGTTTCGGGCCAAGAGGCGGGGCCGCGCAGGCGCAAGCAGGCCCCACCCCAAGAGCATCCCTCCGGGCAACGTGCCCCCCCCTTGAGATATCAGGCCAGGTCCACAGGGTCCCTGGGCTGGTGTCAGAGTTAACGGAGGCCCTCCCTGCCACCCAGAGGACCGCGCGTTTTCCCGTGGACCACACTTGCCAGCCCGTCTCCCACCCCGCCAGAGGCAGAGTGCCAGGGAAGAGCTAGGGACCTGGGGCCGGGAAGAGGGGCCGGCCACGGTTCCGGGCCAGGTGGGGCGGGCCCGGGCGGGCGGGACCCACGCCCAGGGACCGGGTCTCCCTGGGGGTCTCGGGCCTGAGACCTGCCTGGGGGGCTAAGAGTCTCTCTTGGCTCAAACGGCCCCACCCTGCCCCGAGGCGGAAAACTTGGACCGAGACGCTTCTACTCTCTAAAGTCTGGGCTGAACTTTGCGAGAAGGGACTGTGTGCGCTGCGACCTGGGTCCCACAGAGCTCGAACCCCCCCTGCCCGTGAAGGGATCCGCGGCCTGTGGTCCCTGGTGTCCGCAAAAGGCATTCACCTGCGGAGAACCTGGGCCCAGGTGAGAGGGACCAGGCCCCACGGCAGGAGCCTGGGGAGGCCACTGGAGCCCCGGGGGCCAGGGCTGGGCATTTTCCCGGGTGCTCTCTCGGGTCCCAGGCGCCCTCTCTCGCCCGGGGAGTGCCCACGCCGTCCCCTGAGCCCCGCAGGATGCCTGCATCCCGCCATAAGCGGCCCACCTCGTCCATGGAGCTGGAACACATGGGGCCGGGGTGCGAGCAACTGGCCTACGTGGCTGCAAACCCGCAGACCCCTCCGTCCCGTCCCCACCACTGCGAAGATCCCCCTGTTCTTCCATCCGTAAAGGGGTCCCCCTTTACGGATGGAAGAACAGGGGGGAGGCCCCCAGGAGATGGCTTTTGTCCGAGCCGCGGCTGGGTGGTTTCCGGCCAAGAGGCGGGGCCGCGCAGGCGCAAGCAGGCCCCACCCCAAGAGCATCCCTCCGGGCAACGTGCCCCCCCCTTGAGATATCAGGCCAGGTCCACAGGGTCCCTGGGCTGGTGTCAGAGTTAACGGAGGCCCTCCCTGCCACCCAGAGGACCGCGCGTTTTCCCGTGGACCACACTTGCCAGCCCGTCTCCCACCCCGCCAGAGGCAGAGTGCCAGGGAAGAGCTAGGGACCTGGGTCCGGGAAGAGGGGCCTGCCACGGTTCCGGGCCAGGTGGGGCGGGCCCGGGCGGGCGGGACCCACGCCCAGGGACCGGGTCTCCCTGGGGGTCTCGGGCCTGAGACCTGCCTGGGGGGCTAAGAGTCTCTCTTGGCTCAAACGGCCCCACCCTGCCCCGAGGCGGAAAACTTGGACCGAGACGCTTCTACTCTCTAAAGTCTGGGCTGAACTTTGCGAGAAGGGACTGTGTGCGCTGCGACCTGGGTCCCACAGAGCTCGAACCCCCCCTGCCCGTGAAGGGATCCGCGGCCTGTGGTCCCTGGTGTCCGCAAAAGGCATTCACCTGCGGAGAACCTGGGCCCAGGTGAGCGGGACCAGGCCCCACGGCAGGAGCCTGGGGAGGCCACTGGAGCCCCGGGGGCCAGGGCTGGGCATTTTCCCGGGTGCTCTCTCGGGTCCCAGGCGCCCTCTCTCGCCCGGGGAGTGCCCACGCCGTCCCCTGAGCCCCGCAGGACGCCTGCATCCCGCCATAAGCGGCCCACCTCGTCCATGGAGCTGGAACACATGGGGCCGGGGTGCGAGCAACTGGCCTACGTGGCTGCAAACCCGCAGACCGCTCCGTCCCGTCCCCACCACTGCGAAGATCCCCCTGTTCTTCCATCCGTAAAGGGGTCCCCCTTTACGGATGGAAGAACAGGGGGGAGGCCCCCAGGAGATGGCTTTTGTCCGAGCCGCGGCTGGGTGGTTTCGGGCCAAGAGGCGGGGCCGCGCAGGCGCAAGCAGTCCCCACCCCAAGAGCATCCCTCCGGGCAACGTGCCCCCCCCTTGAGATATCAGGCCAGGTCCACAGGGTCCCTGGGCTGGTGTCAGAGTTAACGGAGGCCCTCCCTGCCACCCAGAGGACCGCGCGTTTTCCCGTGGACCAAACTTCCCAGCAGCTCTCCCACCCCCGCAGAGGCAGAGTGCCAGGAACGAACTAGGGACCTGGTGCCTGGAAGAGGGGCCGGCCACGGTTCCGCGCCAGGTGGAGCGGTTCCGGGCGGGCGGGCGGGACCCTCGACCAAGGACCGGTTCTCCCTTGGGGAGTCTGGCCTGTGCCCCGCCTGGGAGGCTAAGAGCCTTGCTTCGCCTGCAAAGCCCCCACCCTGCCACAAGGCGGCAGACTTGGACCCAGCCGCTTCAACCCTCCAGTCTCTGCGGAACCACCCAAAAATGGAGTGTGACCGCTGCGACCTCAGTCCCCCAGAGCTCCAACCCCCACCTCTGTGAGGGAATCGGCGACCTGCTGTCCTTGGCGTCCGCAAAAGGCATTCACCTGCGGTGAACCTGGGCCTCGGGCGAACACGGTCAGGCCCCATGGTAGGAGCCCGGGGAGGCAATGGCAGCCTCTGCGGCCAGGCCTCGGACTCTCCCCGGGGCTCTCTCGGGTCCCAGGCGCCCTCTCTCGCCCGGGGAGTGCCCACGCCGTCCCCTGACCCCCGCAGGACGCCTGCATCCCGCCATAAGCGGCCCACCTCGTCCATGGAGCTGGGACACATGGGGCCGGGGTGCCAGCAACTGGCCTACGTGGCTGCAAACCCGCAGACCCCTCCGTCCCGTCCCCACCACTGCGAAGATCCCCCTGTTCTTCCATCCGTAAAGGGGTCCCCCTTTACGGATGGAAGAACAGGGGGGAGGCCCCCAGGAGATGGCTTTTGTCCGAGCCGCGGCTGGGTGGTTTCGGGCCAAGAGGCGGGGCCGCGCAGGCGCAAGCAGGCCCCACCCCAAGAGCATCCCTCCGGGCAACGTGCCCCCCCCTTGAGATATCAGGCCAGGTCCACAGGGTCCCTGGGCTGGTGTCAGAGTTAACGGAGGCCCTCCCTGCCACCCAGAGGACCGCGCGTTTTCCCGTGGACCACACTTGCCAGCCCGTCTCCCACCCCGCCAGAGGCAGAGTGCCAGGGAAGAGCTAGGGACCTGGGGCCGGGAAGAGGGGCCTGCCACGGTTCCGGGCCAGGTGGGGCGGGCCCGGGCGGGCGGGACCCACGCCCAGGGACCGGGTCTCCCTGGGGGTCTCGGGCCTGAGACCTGCCTGGGGGGCTAAGAGTCTCTCTTGGCTCAAACGGCCCCACCCTGCCCCGAGGCGGAAAACTTGGAACGAGACGCTTCTACTCTCTAAAGTCTGGGCTGAACTTTGCGAGAAGGGACTGTGTGCGCTGCGACCTGGGTCCCACAGAGCTCGAACCCCCCCTGCCCGTGAAGGGATCCGCGGCCTGTGGTCCCTGGTGTCCGCAAAAGGCATTCACCTGCGGAGAACCTGGGCCCAGTGAGCGGGACCAGGCCCCACGGCAGGAGCCTGGGGAGGCCACTGGAGCCCCGGGGGCCAGGGCTGGGCATTTTCCCGGGTGCTCTCTCGTGTCCCAGGCGCCCTCTCTCGCCCGGGGAGTGCCCACGCCGTCCCCTGAGCCCCGATAGACGCCTGCATCCCGCCATAAGCGGCCCACCTCGTCCATGGAGCTGGAACACATGGGGCCGGGGTGCCAGCAACTGGCCTACGTGGCTGCAAACCCGCAGACCCCTCGGTCCCGTCCCCACCACTGCGAAGATCCCCCTGTTCTTCCATCCGTAAAGGGGTCCCCCTTTACGGATGGAAGAACAGGGGGGAGGCCCCCAGGAGATGGCTTTTGTCCGAGCCGCGGCTGGGTGGTTTCGGGCCAAGAGGCGGGGCCGCGCAGGCGCAAGCAGGCCCCACCCCAAGAGCATCCCTCCGGGCAACGTGCCCCCCCCTTGAGATATCAGGCCAGGTCCACAGGGTCCCTGGGCTGGTGTCAGAGTTAACGGAGGCCCTCCCTGCCACCCAGAGGACCGCGCGTTTTCCCGTGGACCACACTTGCCAGCCCGTCTCCCACCCCGCCAGAGGCAGAGTGCCAGGGAAGAGCTAGGGACCTGGGGCCGGGAAGAGGGGCCGGCCAGGGTTCCGGGCCAGGTGGGGCGGGCCCGGGCGGGCGGGACCCACGCCCAGGGACCGGGTCTCCCTGGGGGTCTCGGGCCTGAGACCTGCCTGGGGGGCTAAGAGTCTCTCTTGGCTCAAACGGCCCCACCCTGCCCCGAGGCGGAAAACTTGGACCGAGACGCTTCTACTCTCTAAAGTCTGGGCTGAACTTTGCGAGAAGGGACTGTGTGCGCTGCGACCTGGGTCCCACAGAGCTCGAACCCCCCCTGCCCGTGAAGGGATCCGCGGCCTGTGGTCCCTGGTGTCCGCAAAAGGCATTCACCTGCGGAGAACCTGGGCCCAGGTGAGCGGGACCAGGCCCCACGGCAGGAGCCTGGGGAGGCCACTGGAGCCCCGGGGGCCAGGGCTGGGCATTTTCCCGGGTGCTCTCTCGGGTCCCAGGCGCCCTCTCTCGCCCGGGGAGTGCCCACGCCGTCCCCTGAGCCCCGCAGGACGCCTGCATCCCGCCATAAGCGGCCCACCTCGTCCATGGAGCTGGAACACATGGGGCCGGGGTGCGAGCAACTGGCCTACGTGGCTGCAAACCCGCAGACCCCTCCGTCCCGTCCCCACCACTGCGAAGATCCCCCTGTTCTTCCATCCGTAAAGGGGTCCCCCTTTACGGATGGAAGAACAGGGGGGAGGCCCCCAGGAGATGGCTTTTGTCGGAGCCACGGCTGGGTGGTTTCGGGCCAAGAGGCGGGGCCGCGCAGGCGCAAGCAGGCCCCACCCCAAGAGCATCCCTCCGGGCAACGTGCCCCCCCCTTGAGATATCAGGCCAGGTCCACAGGGTCCCTGGGCTGGTGTCAGAGTTAACGGAGGCCCTCCCTGCCACCCAGAGGACCGCGCGTTTTCCCGTGGACCAAACTTCCCAGCAGCTCTCCCACCCCCGCAGAGGCAGAGTGCCAGGAAAGAACTAGGGACCTGGTGCCTGGAAGAGGGGCCGGCCACGGTTCCGCGCCAGGTGGAGCGGTTCCGGGCGGGCGGGCGGGACCCTCGACCAAGGACCGGTTCTCCCTTGGGGAGTCTGGCCTGTGCCCCGCCTGGGAGGCTAAGAGCCTTGCTTCGCCTGCAAAGCCCCCACCCTGCCACAAGGCGGCAGACTTGGACCCAGCCGCTTCAACCCTCCAGTCTCTGCGGAACCACCCAAAAATGGAGTGTGACCGCTGCGACCTCAGTCCCCCAGAGCTCCAACCCCCACCTCTGTGAGGGAATCGGCGACCTCCTGTCCTTGGCGTCCGCAAAAGGCATTCACCTGCGGTGAACCTGGGCCTCGGGCGAACACGGTCAGGCCCCATGGTAGGAGCCCGGGGAGGCAATGGCAGCCTCTGCGGCCAGGCCTCGGACTCTCCCCGGGGCTCTCTCGGGTCCCAGGCGCCCTCTCTCGCCCGGGGAGTGCCCACGCCGTCCCCTGACCCCCGCAGGACGCCTGCATCCCGCCATAAGCGGCCCACCTCGTCCATGGAGCTGGAACACATGGGGCCGGGGTGCGAGCAACTGGCCTACGTGGCTGCAAACCCGCAGACCCCTCCGTCCCGTCCCCACCACTGCGAAGATCCCCCTGTTCTTCCATCCGTAAAGGGGTCCCCCTTTACGGATGGAAGAACAGGGGGGAGGCCCCCAGGAGATGGCTTTTGTCCGAGCCGCGGCTGGGTGGTTTCGGGCCAAGAGGCGGGGCCGCGCAGGCGCAAGCAGGCCCCACCCCAAGAGCATCCCTCCGGGCAACGTGCCCCCCCCTTGAGATATCAGGCCAGGTCCACAGGGTCCCTGGGCTGGTGTCAGAGTTAACGGAGGCCCTCCCTGCCACCCAGAGGACCGCGCGTTTTCCCGTGGACCACACTTGCCAGCCCGTCTCCCACCCCGCCAGAGGCAGAGTGCCAGGGAAGAGCTAGGGACCTGGGTCCGGGAAGAGGGGCCGGCCACGGTTCCGGGCCAGGTGGGGCGGGCCCGGGCGGGCGGGACCCACGCCCAGGGACCGGGTCTCCCTGGGGGTCTCGGGCCTGAGACCTGCCTGGGGGGCTAAGAGTCTCTCTTGGCTCAAACGGCCCCACCTTGCCCCGAGGCGGAAAACTTGGACCGAGACGCTTCTACTCTCTAAAGTCTGGGCTGAACTTTGCGAGAAGGGACTGTGTGCGCTGCGACCTGGGTCCCACAGAGCTCGAACCCCCCCTGCCCGTGAAGGGATCCGCGGCCTGTGGTCCCTGGTGTCCGCAAAAGGCATTCACCTGCGGAGAACCTGGGCCCAGGTGAGCGGGACCAGGCCCCACGGCAGGAGCCTGGGGAGGCCACTGGAGCCCCGGGGGCCAGGGCTGGGCATTTTCCCGGGTGCTCTCTCGGGTCCCAGGCGCCCTCTCTCGCCTGGGGAGTGCCCACGCCGTCCCCTGACCCCCGCAGGACGCCTGCATCGGGCCATAAGCGGCCCACCTCGTCCATGGAGCTGGAACACATGGGGCCGGGGTGCGAGCAACTGGCCTACGTGGCTGCAAACCCGCAGACCCCTCCGTCCCGTCCCCACCACTGCGAAGATCCCCCTGTTCTTCCATCCGTAAAGGGGTCCCCCTTTACGGATGGAAGAACAGGGGGGAGGCCCCCAGGAGATGGCTTTTGTCCGAGTCGCGGCTGGGTGGTTTCGGGCCAAGAGGCGGGGCCGCGCAGGCGCAAGCAGGCCCCACCCCAAGAGCATCCCTCCGGGCAACGTGCCCCCCCCTTGAGATATCAGGCCAGGTCCACAGGGTCCCTGGGCTGGTGTCAGAGTTAACGGAGGCCCTCCCTGCCACCCAGAGGACCGCGCGTTTTCCCGTGGACCAAACTTCCCAGCAGCTCTCCCACCCCCGCAGAGGCAGAGTGCCAGGAACGAACTAGGGACCTGGTGCCTGGAAGAGGGGCCGGCCACGGTTCCGCGCCAGGTGGAGCGGTTCCGGGCGGGCGGGCGGGACCCTCGACCAAGGACCGGTTCTCCCTTGGGGAGTCTGGCCTGTGCCCCGCCTGGGAGGCTAAGAGCCTTGCTTCGCCTGCAAAGCCCCCACCCTGCCACAAGGCGGCAGACTTGGACCCAGCCGCTTCAACCCTCCAGTCTCTGCGGAACCACCCAAAAATGGAGTGTGACCGCTGCGACCTCAGTCCCCCAGAGCTCCAACCCCCACCTCTGTGAGGGTATCGGCGACCTCCTGTCCTTGGCGTCCGCAAAAGGCATTCACCTGCGGTGAACCTAGGCCTCGGGCGAACACGGTCAGTCCCCATGGTCGGAGCCCGGGGAGGCAATGGCAGCCTCTGCGGCCAGGCCTCGGACTCTCCCGGGGGCTCTCTCGGGTCCCAGGCGCCCTCTCTCGCCCGGGGAGTGACGACGCCGTCCCCTGACCCCCGCAGGACGCCTGCATCCCGCCATAAGCGGCCGACCTCGTCCAAGGAGCTGGGACACATGGGGCCGGGGTGCCAGCAACTGGCCTACGTGGCTGCAAACCCGCAGACCCCTCCGTCCCGTCCCCACCACTGCGAAGATCCCCCTGTTCTTCCATCCGTAAAGGGGTCCCCCTTTACGGATGGAAGAACAGGGGGGAGGCCCCCAGGGGATGGCTTTTGTCCGAACCGCGGCTGGGTGGTTTCGGGCCAAGAGGCGGGGCCGCGCAGGCGCAAGCAGGCCCCACCCCAAGAGCATCCCTCCGGGCAACGTGCCCCCCCCTTGAGATATCAGGCCAGGTCCACAGGGTCCCTGGGCTGGTGTCAGAGTTAACGGAGGCCCTCCCTGCCACCCAGAGGACCGCGCGTTTTCCCGTGGACCACACTTGCCAGCCCGTCTCCCACCCCGCCAGAGGCAGAGTGCCAGGGAAGAGCTAGGGACCTGGGTCCGGGAAGAGGGGCCGGACACGGTTCCGGGCCAGGTGGGGCGGGCCCGGGCGGGCGGGACCCACGCCCAGGGACCGGGTCTCCCTGGGGGTCTCGGGCCAGAGACCTACCTGGGGGGCTAAGAGTCTCTCTTGGCTCAAACGGCCCCACCTTGCCCCGAGGCGGAAAACTTGGACCGAGACGCTTCTACTCTCTAAAGTCTGGGCTGAACTTTGCGAGAAGGGACTGTGTGCGCTGCGACCTGGGTCCCACAGAGCTCGAACCCCCCCTGCCCGTGAAGGGATCCACGGCCTGTGGTCCCTGGTGTCCGCAAAAGGCATTCACCTGCGGAGAACCTGGGCCCAGGTGAGCGGGACCAGGCCCCACGGCAGGAGCCTGGGGAGGCCACTGGAGCCCCGGGGGCCAGGGCTGGGCATTTTCCCGGGTGCTCTCTCGGGTCCCAGGCGCCCTCTCTCGCCCGGGGAGTGCCCACGCTGTCCCCTGACCCCCGCAGGACGCCTGCATCGGGCCATAAGCGACCCACCTCGTCCATGGAGCTGGGACACATGGGGCCGGGGTGCGAGCAACTGGCCTACGTGGCTGCAAACCCGCAGACCCCTCCGTCCCGTCCCCACCACTGCGAAGATCCCCCTGTTCTTCCATCCGTAAAGGGGTCCCCCTTTACGGATGGAAGAACAGGGGGGAGGCCCCCAGGAGATGGCTTTTGTCCGAGCCGCGGCTGGGTGGTTTCGGGCCAAGAGGCGGGGCCGCGCAGGCGCAAGCAGGCCCCACCCCAAGAGCATCCCTCCGGGCAACGTGCCCCCCCCTTGAGATATCAGGCCAGGTCCACAGGGTCCCTGGGCTGGTGTCAGAGTTAACGGAGGCCCTCCCTGCCACCCAGAGGACCGCGCGTTTTCCCGTGGACCAAACTTCCCAGCAGCTCTCCCACCCCCGCAGAGGCAGAGTGCCAGGAAAGAACTAGGGACCTGGTGCCTGGAAGAGGGGCCGGCCACGGTTCCGCGCCAGGTGGAGCGGTTCCGGGCGGGCGGGCGGGACCCTCGACCAAGGACCGGTTCTCCCTTGGGGAGTCTGGCCTGTGCCCCGCCTGGGAGGCTAAGAGCCTTGCTTCGCCTGCAAAGCCCCCACCCTGCCACAAGGCGGCAGACTTGGACCCAGCCGCTTCAACCCTCCAGTCTCTGCGGAACCACCCAAAAATGGAGTGTTACCGCTGCGACCTCAGTCCCCCAGAGCTCCAACCCCCACCTCTGTGAGGGAATCGGCGACCTCCTGTCCTTGGCGTCCGCAAAAGGCATTCACCTGCGGTGAACCTGGGCCTCGGGCGAACACGGTCAGGCCCCATGGTAGGAGCCCGGGGAGGCAATGGCAGCCTCTGCGGCCAGGCCTCGGACTCTCCCCGGGGCTCTCTCGGGTCCCAGGCGCCCTCTCTCGCCCGGGGAGTGCCCACGCCGTCCCCTGACCCCCGCAGGACGCCTGCATCCCGCCATAAGCGGCCCACCTCGTCCATGGAGCTGGGACACATGGGGCCGGGGTGCCAGTAACTGGCCTACGTGGCTGCAAACCCGCAGACCCCTCCGTCCCGTCCCCACCACTGCGAAGATCCCCCTGTTCTTCCATCCGTAAAGGGGTTCCCCTTTACGGATGGAAGAACAGGGGGGAGGCCCCCAGGAGATGGCTTTTGTCCGAGCCGCGGCTGGGTGGTTTCGGGCCAAGAGGCGGGGCCGCGCAGGTGCAAGCAGGCCCCACCCCAAGAGCATCCCTCCGGGCAACGTGCCCCCCCCTTGAGATATCAGGCCAGGTCCACAGGGTCCCTGGGCTGGTGTCAGAGTTAACGGAGGCCCTCCCTGCCACCCAGAGGACCGCGCGTTTTCCCGTGGACCACACTTGCCAGCCCGTCTCCCACCCCGCCAGAGGCAGAGTGCCAGGGAAGAGCTAGGGACCTGGTGCCTGGAAGAGGGGCCGGCCACGGTTCCGGGCCAGGTGGGGCTGGCCCGGGCGGGCGGGACCCACGCCCAGGGACCGGGTCTCCCTGGGGGTCTCGGGCCTGAGACCTGCCTGGGGGGCTAAGAGTCTCTCTTGGCTCAAACGGCCCCACCCTGCCCCGAGGCGGAAACCTTGGACCGAGACGCTTCTACTCTCTAAAGTCTGGGCTGAACTTTGCGAGAAGGGACTGTGTGCGCTGCGACCTGGGTCCCACAGAGCTCGAACCCCCCCTGCCCGTGAAGGGATCCGCGGCCTGTGGTCCCTGGTGTCCGCAAAAGGCATTCACCTGCGGAGAACCTGGGCCCAGGTGAGCGGGACCAGGCCCCACGGCAGGAGCCTGGGGAGGTCACTGGAGCCCCGGGGGCCAGGGCTGGGCATTTTCCCGGGTGCTCTCTCGGGTCCCAGGCGCCCTCTCTCGCCCGGGGAGTGCCCACGCCGTCCCCTGAGCCCCGCAGGACGCCTGCATCGGGCCATAAGCGGCCCACCTCGTCCATGGAGCTGGGACACATGGGGCCGGGGTGCGAGCAACTGGCCTACGTGGCTGCAAACCCGCAGACCCCTCCGTCCCGTCCCCACCACTGCGAAGATCCCCCTGTTCTTCCATCCGTAAAGGGGTCCCCCTTTACGGATGGAAGAACAGGGGGGAGGCCCCCAGGAGATGGCTTTTGTCCGAGCCGCGGCTGGGTGGTTTCGGGCCAAGAGGCGGGGCCGCGCAGGCGCAAGCAGTCCCCACCCCAAGAGCATCCCTCCGGGCAACGTGCCCCCCCCTTGAGATATCAGGCCAGGTCCACAGGGTCCCTGGGCTGGTGTCAGAGTTAACGGAGGCCCTCCCTGCCACCCAGAGGACCGCGCGTTTTCCCGTGGACCAAACTTCCCAGCAGCTCTCCCACCCCCGCAGAGGCAGAGTGCCAGGAACGAACTAGGGACCTGGTGCCTGGAAGAGGGGCCGGCCACGGTTCCGCGCCAGGTGGAGCGGTTCCGGGCGGGCGGGCGGGACCCTCGACCAAGGACCGGTTCTCCCTTGGGGAGTCTGGCCTGTGCCCCGCCTGGGAGGCTAAGAGCCTTGCTTCGCCTGCAAAGCCCCCACCCTGCCACAAGGCGGCAGACTTGGACCCAGCCGCTTCAACCCTCCAGTCTCTGCGGAACCACCCAAAAATGGAGTGTGACCGCTGCGACCTCAGTCCCCCAGAGCTCCAACCCCCACCTCTGTGAGGGAATCGGCGACCTGCTGTCCTTGGCGTCCGCAAAAGGCATTCACCTGCGGTGAACCTGGGCCTCGGGCGAACACGGTCAGGCCCCATGGTAGGAGCCCGGGGAGGCAATGGCAGCCTCTGCGGCCAGGCCTCGGACTCTCCCCGGGGCTCTCTCGGGTCCCAGGCGCCCTCTCTCGCCCGGGGAGTGCCCACGCCGTCCCCTGACCCCCGCAGGACGCCTGCATCCCGCCATAAGCGGCCCACCTCGTCCATGGAGCTGGGACACATGGGGCCGGGGTGCCAGCAACTGGCCTACGTGGCTGCAAACCCGCAGACCCCTCCGTCCCGTCCCCACCACTGCGAAGATCCCCCTGTTCTTCCATCCGTAAAGGGGTCCCCCTTTACGGATGGAAGAACAGGGGGGAGGCCCCCAGGAGATGGCTTTTGTCCGAGCCGCGGCTGGGTGGTTTCGGGCCAAGAGGCGGGGCCGCGCAGGCGCAAGCAGGCCCCACCCCAAGAGCATCCCTCCGGGCAACGTGCCCCCCCCTTGAGATATCAGGCCAGGTCCACAGGGTCCCTGGGCTGGTGTCAGAGTTAACGGAGGCCCTCCCTGCCACCCAGAGGACCGCGCGTTTTCCCGTGGACCACACTTGCCAGCCCGTCTCCCACCCCGCCAGAGGCAGAGTGCCAGGGAAGAGCTAGGGACCTGGGGCCGGGAAGAGGGGCCGGCCACGGTTCCGGGCCAGGTGGGGCGGGCCCGGGCGGGCGGGACCCACGCCCAGGGACCGGGTCTCCCTGGGGGTCTCGGGCCAGAGACCTACCTGGGGGGCTAAGAGTCTCTCTTGGCTCAAACGGCCCCACCTTGCCCCGAGGCGGAAAACTTGGACCGAGACGCTTCTACTCTCTAAAGTCTGGGCTGAACTTTGCGAGAAGGGACTGTGTGCGCTGCGACCTGGGTCCCACAGAGCTCGAACCCCCCCTGCCCGTGAAGGGATCCACGGCCTGTGGTCCCTGGTGTCCGCAAAAGGCATTCACCTGCGGAGAACCTGGGCCCAGGTGAGCGGGACCAGGCCCCACGGCAGGAGCCTGGGGAGGCCACTGGAGCCCCGGGGGCCAGGGCTGGGCATTTTCCCGGGTGCTCTCTCGGGTCCCAGGCGCCCTCTCTCGCCCGGGGAGTGCCCACGCTGTCCCCTGACCCCCGCAGGACGCCTGCATCGGGCCATAAGCGACCCACCTCGTCCATGGAGCTGGGACACATGGGGCCGGGGTGCGAGCAACTGGCCTACGTGGCTGCAAACCCGCAGACCCCTCCGTCCCGTCCCCACCACTGCGAAGATCCCCCTGTTCTTCCATCCGTAAAGGGGTCCCCCTTTACGGATGGAAGAACAGGGGGGAGGCCCCCAGGAGATGGCTTTTGTCCGAGCCGCGGCTGGGTGGTTTCGGGCCAAGAGGCGGGGCCGCGCAGGCGCAAGCAGGCCCCACCCCAAGAGCATCCCTCCGGGCAACGTGCCCCCCCCTTGAGATATCAGGCCAGGTCCACAGGGTCCCTGGGCTGGTGTCAGAGTTAACGGAGGCCCTCGCTGCCACCCAGAGGACCGCGCGTTTTCACGTGGAACAAACTTCCCAGCAGCTCTCCCACCCCCGCAGAGGCAGAGTGCCAGGAAAGAACTAGGGACCTGGTGCCTGGAAGAGGGGCCGGCCACGGTTCCGCGCCAGGTGGAGCGGTTCCGGGCGGGCGGGCGGGACCCTCGACCAAGGACCGGTTCTCCCTTGGGGAGTCTGGCCTGTGCCCCGCCTGGGAGGCTAAGAGCCTTGCTTCGCCTGCAAAGCCCCCACCCTGCCACAAGGCGGCAGACTTGGACCCAGCCGCTTCAACCCTCCAGTCTCTGCGGAACCACCCAAAAATGGAGTGTGACCGCTGCGACCTCAGTCCCCCAGAGCTCCAACCCCCACCTCTGTGAGGGAATCGGCGACCTGCTGTCCTTGGCGTCCGCAAAAGGCATTCACCTGCGGTGAACCTGGGCCTCGGGCGAACACGGTCAGGCCCCATGGTAGGAGCCCGGGGAGGCAATGGCAGCCTCTGCGGCCAGGCCTCGGACTCTCCCCGGGGCTCTCTCGGGTCCCAGGCGCCCTCTCTCGCCCGGGGAGTGCCCACGCCGTCCCCTGACCCCCGCAGGACGCCTGCATCCCGCCATAAGCGGCCCACCTCGTCCATGGAGCTGGGACACATGGGGCCGGGGTGCCAGCAACTGGCCTACGTGGCTGCAAACCCGCAGACCCCTCCGTCCCGTCCCCACCACTGCGAAGATCCCCCTGTTCTTCCATCCGTAAAGGGGTCCCCCTTTACGGATGGAAGAACAGGGGGGAGGCCCCCAGGAGATGGCTTTTGTCCGAGCCGCGGCTGGGTGGTTTCGGGCCAAGAGGCGGGGCCGCGCAGGCGCAAGCAGGCCCCACCCCAAGAGCATCCCTCCGGGCAACGTGCCCCCCCCTTGAGATATCAGGCCAGGTCCACAGGGTCCCTGGGCTGGTGTCAGAGTTAACGGAGGCCCTCCCTGCCACCCAGAGGACCGCGCGTTTTCCCGTGGACCACACTTGCCAGCCCGTCTCCCACCCCGCCAGAGGCAGAGTGCCAGGGAAGAGCTAGGGACCTGGGGCCGGGAAGAGGGGCCGGCCACGGTTCCGGGCCAGGTGGGGCGGGCCCGGGCGGGCGGGACCCACGCCCAGGGACCGGGTCTCCCTGGGGGTCTCGGGCCAGAGACCTACCTGGGGGGCTAAGAGTCTCTCTTGGCTCAAACGGCCCCACCTTGCCCCGAGGCGGAAAACTTGGACCGAGACGCTTCTACTCTCTAAAGTCTGGGCTGAACTTTGCGAGAAGGGACTGTGTGCGCTGCGACCTGGGTCCCACAGAGCTCGAACCCCCCCTGCCCGTGAAGGGATCCACGGCCTGTGGTCCCTGGTGTCCGCAAAAGGCATTCACCTGCGGAGAACCTGGGCCCAGGTGAGCGGGACCAGGCCCCACGGCAGGAGCCTGGGGAGGCCACTGGAGCCCCGGGGGCCAGGGCTGGGCATTTTCCCGGGTGCTCTCTCGGGTCCCAGGCGCCCTCTCTCGCCCGGGGAGTGCCCACGCTGTCCCCTGACCCCCGCAGGACGCCTGCATCGGGCCATAAGCGACCCACCTCGTCCATGGAGCTGGGACACATGGGGCCGGGGTGCGAGCAACTGGCCTACGTTGCTGCAAACCCGCAGACCCCTCCGTCCCGTCCCCACCACTGCGAAGATCCCCCTGTTCTTCCATCCGTAAAGGGGTCCCCCTTTACGGATGGAAGAACAGGGGGGAGGCCCCCAGGAGATTGCTTTTGTCCGAGCCGCGGCTGGGTGGTTTCGGGCCAAGAGGCGGGGCCGCGCAGGCGCAAGCAGGCCCCACCCCAAGAGCATCCCTCCGGGCAACGTGCCCCCCCCTTGAGATATCAGGCCAGGTCCACAGGGTCCCTGGGCTGGTGTCAGAGTTAACGGAGGCCCTCCCTGCCACCCAGAGGACCGCGCGTTTTCCCGTGGACCAAACTTCCCAGCAGCTCTCCCACCCCCGCAGAGGCAGAGTGCCAGGAAAGAACTAGGGACCTGGTGCCTGGAAGAGGGGCCGGCCACGGTTCCGCGCCAGGTGGAGCGGTTCCGGGCGGGCGGGCGGGACCCTCGACCAAGGACCGGTTCTCCCTTGGGGAGTCTGGCCTGTGCCCCGCCTGGGAGGCTAAGAGCCTTGCTTCGCCTGCAAAGCCCCCACCCTGCCACAAGGCGGCAGACTTGGACCCAGCCGCTTCACCCCTCCAGTCTCTGCGGAACCACCCAAAAATGGAGTGTTACCGCTGCGACCTCAGTCCCCCAGAGCTCCAACCCCCACCTCTGTGAGGGAATCGGCGACCTCCTGTCCTTGGCGTCCGCAAAAGGCATTCACCTGCGGTGAACCTGGGCCTCGGGCGAACACGGTCAGGCCCCATGGTAGGAGCCCGGGGAGGCAATGGCAGCCTCTGCGGCCAGGCCTCGGACTCTCCCCGGGGCTCTCTCGGGTCCCAGGCGCCCTCTCTCGCCCGGGGAGTGCCCACGCCGTCCCCTGACCCCCGCAGGACGCCTGCATCCCGCCATAAGCGGCCCACCTCGTCCATGGAGCTGGGACACATGGGGCCGGGGTGCCAGCAACTGGCCTACGTGGCTGCAAACCCGCAGACCCCTCCGTCCCGTCCCCACCACTGCGAAGATCCCCCTGTTCTTCCATCCGTAAAGGGGTTCCCCTTTACGGATGGAAGAACAGGGGGGAGGCCCCCAGGAGATGGCTTTTGTCCGAGCCGCGGCTGGGTGGTTTCGGGCCAAGAGGCGGGGCCGCGCAGGTGCAAGCAGGCCCCACCCCAAGAGCATCCCTCCGGGCAACGTGCCCCCCCCTTGAGATATCAGGCCAGGTCCACAGGGTCCCTGGGCTGGTGTCAGAGTTAACGGAGGCCCTCCCTGCCACCCAGAGGACCGCGCGTTTTCCCGTGGACCACACTTGCCAGCCCGTCTCCCACCCCGCCAGAGGCAGAGTGCCAGGGAAGAGCTAGGGACCTGGTGCCTGGAAGAGGGGCCGGCCACGGTTCCGGGCCAGGTGGGGCTGGCCCGGGCGGGCGGGACCCACGCCCAGGGACCGGGTCTCCCTGGGGGTCTCGGGCCTGAGACCTGCCTGGGGGACTAAGAGTCTCTCTTGGCTCAAACGGCCCCACCCTGCCCCGAGGCGGAAACCTTGGACCGAGACGCTTCGACTCTCTAAAGTCTGGGCTGAACTTTGCGAGAAGGGACTGTGTGCGCTGCGACCTGGGTCCCACAGAGCTCGAACCCCCCCTGCCCGTGAAGGGATCCGCGGCCTGTGGTCCCTGGTGTCCGCAAAAGGCATTCACCTGCGGAGAACCTGGGCCCAGGTGAGCGGGACCAGGCCCCACGGCAGGAGCCTGGGGAGGTCACTGGAGCCCCGGGGGCCAGGGCTGGGCATTTTCCCGGGTGCTCTCTCGGGTCCCAGGCGCCCTCTCTCGCCCGGGGAGTGCCCACGCCGTCCCCTGAGCCCCGCAGGACGCCTGCATCGGGCCATAAGCGGCCCACCTCGTCCATGGAGCTGGGACACATGGGGCCGGGGTGCGAGCAACTGGCCTACGTGGCTGCAAACCCGCAGACCCCTCCGTCCCGTCCCCACCACTGCGAAGATCCCCCTGTTCTTCCATCCGTAAAGGGGTCCCCCTTTACGGATGGAAGAACAGGGGGGAGGCCCCCAGGAGATGGCTTTTGTCCGAGCCGCGGCTGGGTGGTTTCGGGCCAAGAGGCGGGGCCGCGCAGGCGCAAGCAGTCCCCACCCCAAGAGCATCCCTCCGGGCAACGTGCCCCCCCCTTGAGATATCAGGCCAGGTCCACAGGGTCCCTGGGCTGGTGTCAGAGTTAACGGAGGCCCTCCCTGCCACCCAGAGGACCGCGCGTTTTCCCGTGGACCAAACTTCCCAGCAGCTCTCCCACCCCCGCAGAGGCAGAGTGCCAGGAACGAACTAGGGACCTGGTGCCTGGAAGAGGGGCCGGCCACGGTTCCGCGCCAGGTGGAGCGGTTCCGGGCGGGCGGGCGGGACCCTCGACCAAGGACCGGTTCTCCCTTGGGGAGTCTGGCCTGTGCCCCGCCTGGGAGGCTAAGAGCCTTGCTTCGCCTGCAAAGCCCCCACCCTGCCACAAGGCGGCAGACTTGGACCCAGCCGCTTCAACCCTCCAGTCTCTGCGGAACCACCCAAAAATGGAGTGTGACCGCTGCGACCTCAGTCCCCCAGAGCTCCAACCCCCACCTCTGTGAGGGTATCGGCGACCTCCTGTCCTTGGCGTCCGCAAAAGGCATTCACCTGCGGTGAACCTAGGCCTCGGGCGAACACGGTCAGTCCCCATGGTAGGAGCCCGGGGAGGCAATGGCAGCCTCTGCGGCCAGGCCTCGGACTCTCCCGGGGGCTCTCTCGGGTCCCAGGCGCCCTCTCTCGCCCGGGGAGTGACGACGCCGTCCCCTGACCCCCGCAGGACGCCTGCATCCCGCCATAAGCGGCCGACCTCGTCCAAGGAGCTGGGACACATGGGGCCGGGGTGCCAGCAACTGGCCTACGTGGCTGCAAACCCGCAGACCCCTCCGTCCCGTCCCCACCACTGCGAAGATCCCCCTGTTCTTCCATCCGTAAAGGGGTCCCCCTTTACGGATGGAAGAACAGGGGGGAGGCCCCCAGGGGATGGCTTTTGTCCGAACCGCGGCTGGGTGGTTTCGGGCCAAGAGGCGGGGCCGCGCAGGCGCAAGCAGTCCCCACCCCAAGAGCATCCCTCCGGGCAACGTGCCCCCCCCTTGAGATATCAGGCCAGGTCCACAGGGTCCCTGGGCTGGTGTCAGAGTTAACGGAGGCCCTCCCTGCCACCCAGAGGACCGCGCGTTTTCCCGTGGACCAAACTTCCCAGCAGCTCTCCCACCCCCGCAGAGGCAGAGTGCCAGGAACGAACTAGGGACCTGGTGCCTGGAAGAGGGGCCGGCCACGGTTCCGCGCCAGGTGGAGCGGTTCCGGGCGGGCGGGCGGGACCCTCGACCAAGGACCGGTTCTCCCTTGGGGAGTCTGGCCTGTGCCCCGCCTGGGAGGCTAAGAGCCTTGCTTCGCCTGCAAAGCCCCCACCCTGCCACAAGGCGTCAGACTTGGACCCAGCCGCTTCAACCCTCCAGTCTCTGCGGAACCACCCAAAAATGGAGTGTGACCGCTGCGACCTCAGTCCCCCAGAGCTCCAACCCCCACCTCTGTGAGGGTATCGGCGACCTCCTGTCCTTGGCGTCCGCAAAAGGCATTCACCTGCGGTGAACCTAGGCCTCGGGCGAACACGGTCAGTCCCCATGGTAGGAGCCCGGGGAGGCAATGGCAGCCTCTGCGGCCAGGCCTCGGACTCTCCCGGGGGCTCTCTCGGGTCCCAGGCGCCCTCTCTCGCCCGGGGAGTGACGACGCCGTCCCCTGACCCCCGCAGGACGCCTGCATCCCGCCATAAGCGGCCGACCTCGTCCAAGGAGCTGGGACACATGGGGCCGGGGTGCCAGCAACTGGCCTACGTGGCTGCAAACCCGCAGACCCCTCCGTCCCGTCCCCACCACTGCGAAGATCCCCCTGTTCTTCCATCCGTAAAGGGGTCCCCCTTTACGGATGGAAGAACAGGGGGGAGGCCCCCAGGGGATGGCTTTTGTCCGAACCGCGGCTGGGTGGTTTCGGGCCAAGAGGCGGGGCCGCGCAGGCGCAAGCAGGCCCCACCCCAAGAGCATCCCTCCGGGCAACGTGCCCCCCCCTTGAGATATCAGGCCAGGTCCACAGGGTCCCTGGGCTGGTGTCAGAGTTAACGGAGGCCCTCCCTGCCACCCAGAGGACCGCGCGTTTTCCCGTGGACCACACTTGCCAGCCCGTCTCCCACCCCGCCAGAGGCAGAGTGCCAGGGAAGAGCTAGGGACCTGGGTCCGGGAAGAGGGGCCGGACACGGTTCCGGGCCAGGTGGGGCGGGCCCGGGCGGGCGGGACCCACGCCCAGGGACCGGGTCTCCCTGGGGGTCTCGGGCCAGAGACCTACCTGGGGGGCTAAGAGTCTCTCTTGGCTCAAACGGCCCCACCTTGCCCCGAGGCGGAAAACTTGGACCGAGACGCTTCTACTCTCTAAAGTCTGGGCTGAACTTTGCGAGAAGGGACTGTGTGCGCTGCGACCTGGGTCCCACAGAGCTCGAACCCCCCCTGCCCGTGAAGGGATCCACGGCCTGTGGTCCCTGGTGTCCGCAAAAGGCATTCACCTGCGGAGAACCTGGGCCCAGGTGAGCGGGACCAGGCCCCACGGCAGGAGCCTGGGGAGGCCACTGGAGCCCCGGGGGCCAGGGCTGGGCATTTTCCCGGGTGCTCTCTCGGGTCCCAGGCGCCCTCTCTCGCCCGGGGAGTGCCCACGCTGTCCCCTGACCCCCGCAGGACGCCTGCATCGGGCCATAAGCGACCCACCTCGTCCATGGAGCTGGGACACATGGGGCCGGGGTGCGAGCAACTGGCCTACGTGGCTGCAAACCCGCAGACCCCTCCGTCCCGTCCCCACCACTGCGAAGATCCCCCTGTTCTTCCATCCGTAAAGGGGTCCCCCTTTACGGATGGAAGAACAGGGGGGAGGCCCCCAGGAGATGGCTTTTGTCCGAGCCGCGGCTGGGTGGTTTCGGGCCAAGAGGCGGGGCCGCGCAGGCGCAAGCAGGCCCCACCCCAAGAGCATCCCTCCGGGCAACGTGCCCCCCCCTTGAGATATCAGGCCAGGTCCACAGGGTCCCTGGGCTGGTGTCAGAGTTAACGGAGGCCCTCCCTGCCACCCAGAGGACCGCGCGTTTTCCCGTGGACCAAACTTCCCAGCAGCTCTCCCACCCCCGCAGAGGCAGAGTGCCAGGAAAGAACTAGGGACCTGGTGCCTGGAAGAGGGGCCGGCCACGGTTCCGCGCCAGGTGGAGCGGTTCCGGGCGGGCGGGCGGGACCCTCGACCAAGGACCGGTTCTCCCTTGGGGAGTCTGGCCTGTGCCCCGCCTGGGAGGCTAAGAGCCTTGCTTCGCCTGCAAAGCCCCCACCCTGCCACAAGGCGGCAGACTTGGACCCAGCCGCTTCAACCCTCCAGTCTCTGCGGAACCACCCAAAAATGGAGTGTTACCGCTGCGACCTCAGTCCCCCAGAGCTCCAACCCCCACCTCTGTGAGGGAATCGGCGACCTCCTGTCCTTGGCGTCCGCAAAAGGCATTCACCTGCGGTGAACCTGGGCCTCGGGCGAACACGGTCAGGCCCCATGGTAGGAGCCCGGGGAGGCAATGGCAGCCTCTGCGGCCAGGCCTCGGACTCTCCCCGGGGCTCTCTCGGGTCCCAGGCGCCCTCTCTCGCCCGGGGAGTGCCCACGCCGTCCCCTGACCCCCGCAGGACGCCTGCATCCCGCCATAAGCGGCCCACCTCGTCCATGGAGCTGGGACACATGGGGCCGGGGTGCCAGTAACTGGCCTACGTGGCTGCAAACCCGCAGACCCCTCCGTCCCGTCCCCACCACTGCGAAGATCCCCCTGTTCTTCCATCCGTAAAGGGGTTCCCCTTTACGGATGGAAGAACAGGGGGGAGGCCCCCAGGAGATGGCTTTTGTCCGAGCCGCGGCTGGGTGGTTTCGGGCCAAGAGGCGGGGCCGCGCAGGTGCAAGCAGGCCCCACCCCAAGAGCATCCCTCCGGGCAACGTGCCCCCCCCTTGAGATATCAGGCCAGGTCCACAGGGTCCCTGGGCTGGTGTCAGAGTTAACGGAGGCCCTCCCTGCCACCCAGAGGACCGCGCGTTTTCCCGTGGACCACACTTGCCAGCCCGTCTCCCACCCCGCCAGAGGCAGAGTGCCAGGGAAGAGCTAGGGACCTGGTGCCTGGAAGAGGGGCCGGCCACGGTTCCGGGCCAGGTGGGGCTGGCCCGGGCGGGCGGGACCCACGCCCAGGGACCGGGTCTCCCTGGGGGTCTCGGGCCTGAGACCTGCCTGGGGGGCTAAGAGTCTCTCTTGGCTCAAACGGCCCCACCCTGCCCCGAGGCGGAAACCTTGGACCGAGACGCTTCTACTCTCTAAAGTCTGGGCTGAACTTTGCGAGAAGGGACTGTGTGCGCTGCGACCTGGGTCCCACAGAGCTCGAACCCCCCCTGCCCGTGAAGGGATCCGCGGCCTGTGGTCCCTGGTGTCCGCAAAAGGCATTCACCTGCGGAGAACCTGGGCCCAGGTGAGCGGGACCAGGCCCCACGGCAGGAGCCTGGGGAGGTCACTGGAGCCCCGGGGGCCAGGGCTGGGCATTTTCCCGGGTGCTCTCTCGGGTCCCAGGCGCCCTCTCTCGCCCGGGGAGTGCCCACGCCGTCCCCTGAGCCCCGCAGGACGCCTGCATCGGGCCATAAGCGGCCCACCTCGTCCATGGAGCTGGGACACATGGGGCCGGGGTGCGAGCAACTGGCCTACGTGGCTGCAAACCCGCAGACCCCTCCGTCCCGTCCCCACCACTGCGAAGATCCCCCTGTTCTTCCATCCGTAAAGGGGTCCCCCTTTACGGATGGAAGAACAGGGGGGAGGCCCCCAGGAGATGGCTTTTGTCCGAGCCGCGGCTGGGTGGTTTCGGGCCAAGAGGCGGGGCCGCGCAGGCGCAAGCAGTCCCCACCCCAAGAGCATCCCTCCGGGCAACGTGCCCCCCCCTTGAGATATCAGGCCAGGTCCACAGGGTCCCTGGGCTGGTGTCAGAGTTAACGGAGGCCCTCCCTGCCACCCAGAGGACCGCGCGTTTTCCCGTGGACCAAACTTCCCAGCAGCTCTCCCACCCCCGCAGAGGCAGAGTGCCAGGAACGAACTAGGGACCTGGTGCCTGGAAGAGGGGCCGGCCACGGTTCCGCGCCAGGTGGAGCGGTTCCGGGCGGGCGGGCGGGACCCTCGACCAAGGACCGGTTCTCCCTTGGGGAGTCTGGCCTGTGCCCCGCCTGGGAGGCTAAGAGCCTTGCTTCACCTGCAAAGCCCCCACCCTGCCACAAGGCGGCAGACTTGGACCCAGCCGCTTCAACCCTCCAGTCTCTGCGGAACCACCCAAAAATGGAGTGTGACCGCTGCGACCTCAGTCCCCCAGAGCTCCAACCCCCACCTCTGTGAGGGAATCGGCGACCTGCTGTCCTTGGCGTCCGCAAAAGGCATTCACCTGCGGTGAACCTGGGCCTCGGGCGAACACGGTCAGGCCCCATGGTAGGAGCCCGGGGAGGCAATGGCAGCCTCTGCGGCCAGGCCTCGGACTCTCCCCGGGGCTCTCTCGGGTCCCAGGCGCCCTCTCTCGCCCGGGGAGTGCCCACGCCGTCCCCTGACCCCCGCAGGACGCCTGCATCCCGCCATAAGCGGCCCACCTCGTCCATGGAGCTGGGACACATGGGGCCGGGGTGCCAGCAACTGGCCTACGTGGCTGCAAACCCGCAGACCCCTCCGTCCCGTCCCCACCACTGCGAAGATCCCCCTGTTCTTCCATCCGTAAAGGGGTCCCCCTTTACGGATGGAAGAACAGGGGGGAGGCCCCCAGGAGATGGCTTTTGTCCGAGCCGCGGCTGGGTGGTTTCGGGCCAAGAGGCGGGGCCGCGCAGGCGCAAGCAGGCCCCACCCCAAGAGCATCCCTCCGGGCAACGTGCCCCCCCCTTGAGATATCAGGCCAGGTCCACAGGGTCCCTGGGCTGGTGTCAGAGTTAACGGAGGCCCTCCCTGCCACCCAGAGGACCGCGCGTTTTCCCGTGGACCACACTTGCCAGCCCGTCTCCCACCCCGCCAGAGGCAGAGTGCCAGGGAAGAGCTAGGGACCTGGGGCCGGGAAGAGGGGCCGGCCACGGTTCCGGGCCAGGTGGGGCGGGCCCGGGCGGGCGGGACCCACGCCCAGGGACCGGGTCTCCCTGGGGGTCTCGGGCCAGAGACCTACCTGGGGGGCTAAGAGTCTCTCTTGGCTCAAACGGCCCCACCTTGCCCCGAGGCGGAAAACTTGGACCGAGACGCTTCTACTCTCTAAAGTCTGGGCTGAACTTTGCGAGAAGGGACTGTGTGCGCTGCGACCTGGGTCCCACAGAGCTCGAACCCCCCCTGCCCGTGAAGGGATCCACGGCCTGTGGTCCCTGGTGTCCGCAAAAGGCATTCACCTGCGGAGAACCTGGGCCCAGGTGAGCGGGACCAGGCCCCACGGCAGGAGCCTGGGGAGGCCACTGGAGCCCCGGGGGCCAGGGCTGGGCATTTTCCCGGGTGCTCTCTCGGGTCCCAGGCGCCCTCTCTCGCCCGGGGAGTGCCCACGCTGTCCCCTGACCCCCGCAGGACGCCTGCATCGGGCCATAAGCGACCCACCTCGTCCATGGAGCTGGGACACATGGGGCCGGGGTGCGAGCAACTGGCCTACGTGGCTGCAAACCCGCAGACCCCTCCGTCCCGTCCCCACCACTGCGAAGATCCCCCTGTTCTTCCATCCGTAAAGGGGTCCCCCTTTACGGATGGAAGAACAGGGGGGAGGCCCCCAGGAGATGGCTTTTGTCCGAGCCGCGGCTGGGTGGTTTCGGGCCAAGAGGCGGGGCCGCGCAGGCGCAAGCAGGCCCCACCCCAAGAGCATCCCTCCGGGCAACGTGCCCCCCCCTTGAGATATCAGGCCAGGTCCACAGGGTCCCTGGGCTGGTGTCAGAGTTAACGGAGGCCCTCGCTGCCACCCAGAGGACCGCGCGTTTTCACGTGGAACAAACTTCCCAGCAGCTCTCCCACCCCCGCAGAGGCAGAGTGCCAGGAAAGAACTAGGGACCTGGTGCCTGGAAGAGGGGCCGGCCACGGTTCCGCGCCAGGTGGAGCGGTTCCGGGCGGGCGGGCGGGACCCTCGACCAAGGACCGGTTCTCCCTTGGGGAGTCTGGCCTGTGCCCCGCCTGGGAGGCTAAGAGCCTTGCTTCGCCTGCAAAGCCCCCACCCTGCCACAAGGCGGCAGACTTGGACCCAGCCGCTTCAACCCTCCAGTCTCTGCGGAACCACCCAAAAATGGAGTGTGACCGCTGCGACCTCAGTCCCCCAGAGCTCCAACCCCCACCTCTGTGAGGGAATCGGCGACCTGCTGTCCTTGGCGTCCGCAAAAGGCATTCACCTGCGGTGAACCTGGGCCTCGGGCGAACACGGTCAGGCCCCATGGTAGGAGCCCGGGGAGGCAATGGCAGCCTCTGCGGCCAGGCCTCGGACTCTCCCCGGGGCTCTCTCGGGTCCCAGGCGCCCTCTCTCGCCCGGGGAGTGCCCACGCCGTCCCCTGACCCCCGCAGGACGCCTGCATCCCGCCATAAGCGGCCCACCTCGTCCATGGAGCTGGGACACATGGGGCCGGGGTGCCAGCAACTGGCCTACGTGGCTGCAAACCCGCAGACCCCTCCGTCCCGTCCCCACCACTGCGAAGATCCCCCTGTTCTTCCATCCGTAAAGGGGTCCCCCTTTACGGATGGAAGAACAGGGGGGAGGCCCCCAGGAGATGGCTTTTGTCCGAGCCGCGGCTGGGTGGTTTCGGGCCAAGAGGCGGGGCCGCGCAGGCGCAAGCAGGCCCCACCCCAAGAGCATCCCTCCGGGCAACGTGCCCCCCCCTTGAGATATCAGGCCAGGTCCACAGGGTCCCTGGGCTGGTGTCAGAGTTAACGGAGGCCCTCCCTGCCACCCAGAGGACCGCGCGTTTTCCCGTGGACCACACTTGCCAGCCCGTCTCCCACCCCGCCAGAGGCAGAGTGCCAGGGAAGAGCTAGGGACCTGGTGCCTGGAAGAGGGGCCGGCCACGGTTCCGGGCCAGGTGGGGCTGGCCCGGGCGGGCGGGACCCACGCCCAGGGACCGGGTCTCCCTGGGGGTCTCGGGCCTGAGACCTGCCTGGGGGGCTAAGAGTCTCTCTTGGCTCAAACGGCCCCACCCTGCCCCGAGGCGGAAACCTTGGACCGAGACGCTTCTACTCTCTAAAGTCTGGGCTGAACTTTGCGAGAAGGGACTGTGTGCGCTGCGACCTGGGTCCCACAGAGCTCGAACCCCCCCTGCCCGTGAAGGGATCCGCGGCCTGTGGTCCCTGGTGTCCGCAAAAGGCATTCACCTGCGGAGAACCTGGGCCCAGGTGAGCGGGACCAGGCCCCACGGCAGGAGCCTGGGGAGGTCACTGGAGCCCCGGGGGCCAGGGCTGGGCATTTTCCCGGGTGCTCTCTCGGGTCCCAGGCGCCCTCTCTCGCCCGGGGAGTGCCCACGCCGTCCCCTGAGCCCCGCAGGACGCCTGCATCGGGCCATAAGCGGCCCACCTCGTCCATGGAGCTGGGACACATGGGGCCGGGGTGCGAGCAACTGGCCTACGTGGCTGCAAACCCGCAGACCCCTCCGTCCCGTCCCCACCACTGCGAAGATCCCCCTGTTCTTCCATCCGTAAAGGGGTCCCCCTTTACGGATGGAAGAACAGGGGGGAGGCCCCCAGGAGATGGCTTTTGTCCGAGCCGCGGCTGGGTGGTTTCGGGCCAAGAGGCGGGGCCGCGCAGGCGCAAGCAGTCCCCACCCCAAGAGCATCCCTCCGGGCAACGTGCCCCCCCCTTGAGATATCAGGCCAGGTCCACAGGGTCCCTGGGCTGGTGTCAGAGTTAACGGAGGCCCTCCCTGCCACCCAGAGGACCGCGCGTTTTCCCGTGGACCAAACTTCCCAGCAGCTCTCCCACCCCCGCAGAGGCAGAGTGCCAGGAACGAACTAGGGACCTGGTGCCTGGAAGAGGGGCCGGCCACGGTTCCGCGCCAGGTGGAGCGGTTCCGGGCGGGCGGGCGGGACCCTCGACCAAGGACCGGTTCTCCCTTGGGGAGTCTGGCCTGTGCCCCGCCTGGGAGGCTAAGAGCCTTGCTTCGCCTGCAAAGCCCCCACCCTGCCACAAGGCGGCAGACTTGGACCCAGCCGCTTCAACCCTCCAGTCTCTGCGGAACCACCCAAAAATGGAGTGTGACCGCTGCGACCTCAGTCCCCCAGAGCTCCAACCCCCACCTCTGTGAGGGAATCGGCGACCTGCTGTCCTTGGCGTCCGCAAAAGGCATTCACCTGCGGTGAACCTGGGCCTCGGGCGAACACGGTCAGGCCCCATGGTAGGAGCCCGGGGAGGCAATGGCAGCCTCTGCGGCCAGGCCTCGGACTCTCCCCGGGGCTCTCTCGGGTCCCAGGCGCCCTCTCTCGCCCGGGGAGTGCCCACGCCGTCCCCTGACCCCCGCAGGACGCCTGCATCCCGCCATAAGCGGCCCACCTCGTCCATGGAGCTGGGACACATGGGGCCGGGGTGCCAGCAACTGGCCTACGTGGCTGCAAACCCGCAGACCCCTCCGTCCCGTCCCCACCACTGCGAAGATCCCCCTGTTCTTCCATCCGTAAAGGGGTCCCCCTTTACGGATGGAAGAACAGGGGGGAGGCCCCCAGGAGATGGCTTTTGTCCGAGCCGCGGCTGGGTGGTTTCGGGCCAAGAGGCGGGGCCGCGCAGGCGCAAGCAGGCCCCACCCCAAGAGCATCCCTCCGGGCAACGTGCCCCCCCCTTGAGATATCAGGCCAGGTCCACAGGGTCCCTGGGCTGGTGTCAGAGTTAACGGAGGCCCTCCCTGCCACCCAGAGGACCGCGCGTTTTCCCGTGGACCACACTTGCCAGCCCGTCTCCCACCCCGCCAGAGGCAGAGTGCCAGGGAAGAGCTAGGGACCTGGGGCCGGGAAGAGGGGCCTGCCACGGTTCCGGGCCAGGTGGGGCGGGCCCGGGCGGGCGGGACCCACGCCCAGGGACCGGGTCTCCCTGGGGGTCTCGGGCCTGAGACCTGCCTGGGGGGCTAAGAGTCTCTCTTGGCTCAAACGGCCCCACCCTGCCCCGAGGCGGAAAACTTGGACCGAGACGCTTCTACTCTCTAAAGTCTGGGCTGAACTTTGCGAGAAGGGACTGTGTGCGCTGCGACCTGGGTCCCACAGAGCTCGAACCCCCCCTGCCCGTGAAGGGATCCGCGGCCTGTGGTCCCTGGTGTCCGCAAAAGGCATTCACCTGCGGAGAACCTGGGCCCAGTGAGCGGGACCAGGCCCCACGGCAGGAGCCTGGGGAGGCCACTGGAGCCCCGGGGGCCAGGGCTGGGCATTTTCCCGGGTGCTCTCTCGTGTCCCAGGCGCCCTCTCTCGCCCGGGGAGTGCCCACGCCGTCCCCTGAGCCCCGATAGACGCCTGCATCCCGCCATAAGCGGCCCACCTCGTCCATGGAGCTGGAACACATGGGGCCGGGGTGCCAGCAACTGGCCTACGTGGCTGCAAACCCGCAGACCCCTCGGTCCCGTCCCCACCACTGCGAAGATCCCCCTGTTCTTCCATCCGTAAAGGGGTCCCCCTTTACGGATGGAAGAACAGGGGGGAGGCCCCCAGGAGATGGCTTTTGTCCGAGCCGCGGCTGGGTGGTTTCGGGCCAAGAGGCGGGGCCGCGCAGGTGCAAGCAGGCCCCACCCCAAGAGCATCCCTCCGGGCAACGTGCCCCCCCCTTGAGATATCAGGCCAGGTCCACAGGGTCCCTGGGCTGGTGTCAGAGTTAACGGAGGCCCTCCCTGCCACCCAGAGGACCGCGCGTTTTCCCGTGGACCACACTTGCCAGCCCGTCTCCCACCCCGCCAGAGGCAGAGTGCCAGGGAAGAGCTAGGGACCTGGGGCCGGGAAGAGGGGCCGGCCAGGGTTCCGGGCCAGGTGGGGCGGGCCCGGGCGGGCGGGACCCACGCCCAGGGACCGGGTCTCCCTGGGGGTCTCGGGCCTGAGACCTGCCTGGGGGGCTAAGAGTCTCTCTTGGCTCAAACGGCCCCACCCTGCCCCGAGGCGGAAAACTTGGACCGAGACGCTTCTACTCTCTAAAGTCTGGGCTGAACTTTGCGAGAAGGGACTGTGTGCGCTGCGACCTGGGTCCCACAGAGCTCGAACCCCCCCTGCCCGTAAAGGGATCCGCGGCCTGTGGTCCCTGGTGTCCGCAAAAGGCATTCACCTGCGGAGAACCTGGGCCCAGGTGAGCGGGACCAGGCCCCACGGCAGGAGCCTGGGGAGGCCACTGGAGCCCCGGGGGCCAGGGCTGGGCATTTTCCCGGGTGCTCTCTCGGGTCCCAGGCGCCCTCTCTCGCCCGGGGAGTGCCCACGCCGTCCCCTGAGCCCCGCAGGACGCCTGCATCCCGCCATAAGCGGCCCACCTCGTCCATGGAGCTGGAACACATGGGGCCGGGGTGCGAGCAACTGGCCTACGTGGCTGCAAACCCGCAGACCCCTCCGTCCCGTCCCCACCACTGCGAAGATCCCCCTGTTCTTCCATCCGTAAAGGGGTCCCCCTTTACGGATGGAAGAACAGGGGGGAGGCCCCCAGGAGATGGCTTTTGTCGGAGCCACGGCTGGGTGGTTTCGGGCCAAGAGGCGGGGCCGCGCAGGCGCAAGCAGGCCCCACCCCAAGAGCATCCCTCCGGGCAACGTGCCCCCCCCTTGAGATATCAGGCCAGGTCCACAGGGTCCCTGGGCTGGTGTCAGAGTTAACGGAGGCCCTCCCTGCCACCCAGAGGACCGCGCGTTTTCCCGTGGACCAAACTTCCCAGCAGCTCTCCCACCCCCGCAGAGGCAGAGTGCCAGGAAAGAACTAGGGACCTGGTGCCTGGAAGAGGGGCCGGCCACGGTTCCGCGCCAGGTGGAGCGGTTCCGGGCGGGCGGGCGGGACCCTCGACCAAGGACCGGTTCTCCCTTGGGGAGTCTGGCCTGTGCCCCGCCTGGGAGGCTAAGAGCCTTGCTTCGCCTGCAAAGCCCCCACCCTGCCACAAGGCGGCAGACTTGGACCCAGCCGCTTCAACCCTCCAGTCTCTGCGGAACCACCCAAAAATGGAGTGTGACCGCTGCGACCTCAGTCCCCCAGAGCTCCAACCCCCACCTCTGTGAGGGAATCGGCGACCTCCTGTCCTTGGCGTCCGCAAAAGGCATTCACCTGCGGTGAACCTGGGCCTCGGGCGAACACGGTCAGGCCCCATGGTAGGAGCCCGGGGAGGCAATGGCAGCCTCTGCGGCCAGGCCTCGGACTCTCCCCGGGGCTCTCTCGGGTCCCAGGCGCCCTCTCTCGCCCGGGGTGTGCCCACGCCGTCCCCTGACCCCCGCAGGACGCCTGCATCCCGCCATAAGCGGCCCACCTCGTCCATGGAGCTGGGACACATGGGGCCGGGGTGCCAGCAACTGGCCTACGTGGCTGCAAACCCGCAGACCCCTCCGTCCCGTCCCCACCACTGCGAAGATCCCCCTGTTCTTCCATCCGTAAAGGGGTCCCCCTTTACGGATGGAAGAACAGGGGGGAGGCCCCCAGGAGATGGCTTTTGTCCGAGCCGCGGCTGGGTGGTTTCGGGCCAAGAGGCGGGGCCGCGCAGGCGCAAGCAGGCCCCACCCCAAGAGCATCCCTCCGGGCAACGTGCCCCCCCCTTGAGATATCAGGCCAGGTCCACAGGGTCCCTGGGCTGGTGTCAGAGTTAACGGAGGCCCTCCCTGCCACCCAGAGGACCGCGCGTTTTCCCGTGGACCACACTTGCCAGCCCGTCTCCCACCCCGCCAGAGGCAGAGTGCCAGGGAAGAGCTAGGGACCTGGGGCCGGGAAGAGGGGCCGGCCACGGTTCCGGGCCAGGTGGGGCGGGCCCGGGCGGGCGGGACCCACGCCCAGGGACCGGGTCTCCCTGGGGGTCTCGGGCCAGAGACCTACCTGGGGGGCTAAGAGTCTCTCTTGGCTCAAACGGCCCCACCTTGCCCCGAGGCGGAAAACTTGGACCGAGACGCTTCTACTCTCTAAAGTCTGGGCTGAACTTTGCGAGAAGGGACTGTGTGCGCTGCGACCTGGGTCCCACAGAGCTCGAACCCCCCCTGCCCGTGAAGGGATCCGCGGCCTGTGGTCCCTGGTGTCCGCAAAAGGCATTCACCTGCGGAGAACCTGGGCCCAGGTGAGCGGGACCAGGCCCCACGGCAGGAGCCTGGGGAGGCCACTGGAGCCCCGGGGGCCAGGGCTGGGCATTTTCCCGGGTGCTCTCTCGGGTCCCAGGCGCCCTCTCTCGCCCGGGGAGTGCCCACGCTGTCCCCTGACCCCCGCAGGACGCCTGCATCGGGCCATAAGCGACCCACCTCGTCCATGGAGCTGGGACACATGGGGCCGGGGTGCGAGCAACTGGCCTACGTGGCTGCAAACCCGCAGACCCCTCCGTCCCGTCCCCACCACTGCGAAGATCCCCCTGTTCTTCCATCCGTAAAGGGGTCCCCCTTTACGGATGGAAGAACAGGGGGGAGGCCCCCAGGAGATGGCTTTTGTCCGAGCCGCGGCTGGGTGGTTTCGGGCCAAGAGGCGGGGCCGCGCAGGCGCAAGCAGGCCCCACCCCAAGAGCATCCCTCCGGGCAACGTGCCCCCCCCTTGAGATATCAGGCCAGGTCCACAGGGTCCCTGGGCTGGTGTCAGAGTTAACGGAGGCCCTCCCTGCCACCCAGAGGACCGCGCGTTTTCCCGTGGACCAAACTTCCCAGCAGCTCTCCCACCCCCGCAGAGGCAGAGTGCCAGGAAAGAACTAGGGACCTGGTGCCTGGAAGAGGGGCCGGCCACGGTTCCGCGCCAGGTGGAGCGGTTCCGGGCGGGCGGGCGGGACCCTCGACCAAGGACCGGTTCTCCCTTGGGGAGTCTGGCCTGTGCCCCGCCTGGGAGGCTAAGAGCCTTGCTTCGCCTGCAAAGCCCCCACCCTGCCACAAGGCGGCAGACTTGGACCCAGCCGCTTCAACCCTCCAGTCTCTGCGGAACCACCCAAAAATGGAGTGTGACCGCTGCGACCTCAGTCCCCCAGAGCTCCAACCCCCACCTCTGTGAGGGAATCGGCGACCTCCTGTCCTTGGCGTCCGCAAAAGGCATTCACCTGCGGTGAACCTGGGCCTCGGGCGAACACGGTCAGGCCCCATGGTAGGAGCCCGGGGAGGCAATGGCAGCCTCTGCGGCCAGGCCTCGGACTCTCCCCGGGGCTCTCTCGGGTCCCAGGCGCCCTCTCTCGCCCGGGGTGTGCCCACGCCGTCCCCTGACCCCCGCAGGACGCCTGCATCCCGCCATAAGCGGCCCACCTCGTCCATGGAGCTGGGACACATGGGGCCGGGGTGCCAGCAACTGGCCTACGTGGCTGCAAACCCGCAGACCCCTCCGTCCCGTCCCCACCACTGCGAAGATCCCCCTGTTCTTCCATCCGTAAAGGGGTCCCCCTTTACGGATGGAAGAACAGGGGGGAGGCCCCCAGGAGATGGCTTTTGTCCGAGCCGCGGCTGGGTGGTTTCGGGCCAAGAGGCGGGGCCGCGCAGGCGCAAGCAGGCCCCACCCCAAGAGCATCCCTCCGGGCAACGTGCCCCCCCCTTGAGATATCAGGCCAGGTCCACAGGGTCCCTGGGCTGGTGTCAGAGTTAACGGAGGCCCTCCCTGCCACCCAGAGGACCGCGCGTTTTCCCGTGGACCACACTTGCCAGCCCGTCTCCCACCCCGCCAGAGGCAGAGTGCCAGGGAAGAGCTAGGGACCTGGGGCCGGGAAGAGGGGCCGGCCACGGTTCCGGGCCAGGTGGGGCGGGCCCGGGCGGGCGGGACCCACGCCCAGGGACCGGGTCTCCCTGGGGGTCTCGGGCCAGAGACCTACCTGGGGGGCTAAGAGTCTCTCTTGGCTCAAACGGCCCCACCTTGCCCCGAGGCGGAAAACTTGGACCGAGACGCTTCTACTCTCTAAAGTCTGGGCTGAACTTTGCGAGAAGGGACTGTGTGCGCTGCGACCTGGGTCCCACAGAGCTCGAACCCCCCCTGCCCGTGAAGGGATCCACGGCCTGTGGTCCCTGGTGTCCGCAAAAGGCATTCACCTGCGGAGAACCTGGGCCCAGGTGAGCGGGACCAGGCCCCACGGCAGGAGCCTGGGGAGGCCACTGGAGCCCCGGGGGCCAGGGCTGGGCATTTTCCCGGGTGCTCTCTCGGGTCCCAGGCGCCCTCTCTCGCCCGGGGAGTGCCCACGCTGTCCCCTGACCCCCGCAGGACGCCTGCATCGGGCCATAAGCGACCCACCTCGTCCATGGAGCTGGGACACATGGGGCCGGGGTGCGAGCAACTGGCCTACGTGGCTGCAAACCCGCAGACCCCTCCGTCCCGTCCCCACCACTGCGAAGATCCCCCTGTTCTTCCATCCGTAAAGGGGTCCCCCTTTACGGATGGAAGAACAGGGGGGAGGCCCCCAGGAGATGGCTTTTGTCCGAGCCGCGGCTGGGTGGTTTCGGGCCAAGAGGCGGGGCCGCGCAGGCGCAAGCAGGCCCCACCCCAAGAGCATCCCTCCGGGCAACGTGCCCCCCCCTTGAGATATCAGGCCAGGTCCACAGGGTCCCTGGGCTGGTGTCAGAGTTAACGGAGGCCCTCCCTGCCACCCAGAGGACCGCGCGTTTTCCCGTGGACCAAACTTCCCAGCAGCTCTCCCACCCCCGCAGAGGCAGAGTGCCAGGAAAGAACTAGGGACCTGGTGCCTGGAAGAGGGGCCGGCCACGGTTCCGCGCCAGGTGGAGCGGTTCCGGGCGGGCGGGCGGGACCCTCGACCAAGGACCGGTTCTCCCTTGGGGAGTCTGGCCTGTGCCCCGCCTGGGAGGCTAAGAGCCTTGCTTCGCCTGCAAAGCCCCCACCCTGCCACAAGGCGGCAGACTTGGACCCAGCCGCTTCAACCCTCCAGTCTCTGCGGAACCACCCAAAAATGGAGTGTGACCGCTGCGACCTCAGTCCCCCAGAGCTCCAACCCCCACCTCTGTGAGGGAATCGGCGACCTGCTGTCCTTGGCGTCCGCAAAAGGCATTCACCTGCGGTGAACCTGGGCCTCGGGCGAACACGGTCAGGCCCCATGGTAGGAGCCCGGGGAGGCAATGGCAGCCTCTGCGGCCAGGCCTCGGACTCTCCCCGGGGCTCTCTCGGGTCCCAGGCGCCCTCTCTCGCCCGGGGAGTGCCCACGCCGTCCCCTGACCCCCGCAGGACGCCTGCATCCCGCCATAAGCGGCCCACCTCGTCCATGGAGCTGGGACACATGGGGCCGGGGTGCCAGCAACTGGCCTACGTGGCTGCAAACCCGCAGACCCCTCCGTCCCGTCCCCACCACTGCGAAGATCCCCCTGTTCTTCCATCCGTAAAGGGGTTCCCCTTTACGGATGGAAGAACAGGGGGGAGGCCCCCAGGAGATGGCTTTTGTCCGAGCCGCGGCTGGGTGGTTTCGGGCCAAGAGGCGGGGCCGCGCAGGTGCAAGCAGGCCCCACCCCAAGAGCATCCCTCCGGGCAACGTGCCCCCCCCTTGAGATATCAGGCCAGGTCCACAGGGTCCCTGGGCTGGTGTCAGAGTTAACGGAGGCCCTCCCTGCCACCCAGAGGACCGCGCGTTTTCCCGTGGACCACACTTGCCAGCCCGTCTCCCACCCCGCCAGAGGCAGAGTGCCAGGGAAGAGCTAGGGACCTGGTGCCTGGAAGAGGGGCCGGCCACGGTTCCGGGCCAGGTGGGGCTGGCCCGGGCGGGCGGGACCCACGCCCAGGGACCGGGTCTCCCTGGGGGTCTCGGGCCTGAGACCTGCCTGGGGGGCTAAGAGTCTCTCTTGGCTCAAACGGCCCCACCCTGCCCCGAGGCGGAAACCTTGGACCGAGACGCTTCTACTCTCTAAAGTCTGGGCTGAACTTTGCGAGAAGGGACTGTGTGCGCTGCGACCTGGGTCCCACAGAGCTCGAACCCCCCCTGCCCGTGAAGGGATCCGCGGCCTGTGGTCCCTGGTGTCCGCAAAAGGCATTCACCTGCGGAGAACCTGGGCCCAGTGAGCGGGACCAGGCCCCACGGCAGGAGCCTGGGGAGGCCACTGGAGCCCCGGGGGCCAGGGCTGGGCATTTTCCCGGGTGCTCTCTCGTGTCCCAGGCGCCCTCTCTCGCCCGGGGAGTGCCCACGCCGTCCCCTGAGCCCCGATAGACGCCTGCATCCCGCCATAAGCGGCCCACCTCGTCCATGGAGCTGGAACACATGGGGCCGGGGTGCCAGCAACTGGCCTACGTGGCTGCAAACCCGCAGACCCCTCGGTCCCGTCCCCACCACTGCGAAGATCCCCCTGTTCTTCCATCCGTAAAGGGGTCCCCCTTTACGGATGGAAGAACAGGGGGGAGGCCCCCAGGAGATGGCTTTTGTCCGAGCCGCGGCTGGGTGGTTTCGGGCCAAGAGGCGGGGCCGCGCAGGCGCAAGCAGGCCCCACCCCAAGAGCATCCCTCCGGGCAACGTGCCCCCCCCTTGAGATATCAGGCCAGGTCCACAGGGTCCCTGGGCTGGTGTCAGAGTTAACGGAGGCCCTCCCTGCCACCCAGAGGACCGCGCGTTTTCCCGTGGACCACACTTGCCAGCCCGTCTCCCACCCCGCCAGAGGCAGAGTGCCAGGGAAGAGCTAGGGACCTGGGGCCGGGAAGAGGGGCCGGCCAGGGTTCCGGGCCAGGTGGGGCGGGCCCGGGCGGGCGGGACCCACGCCCAGGGACCGGGTCTCCCTGGGGGTCTCGGGCCTGAGACCTGCCTGGGGGGCTAAGAGTCTCTCTTGGCTCAAACGGCCCCACCCTGCCCCGAGGCGGAAAACTTGGACCGAGACGCTTCTACTCTCTAAAGTCTGGGCTGAACTTTGCGAGAAGGGACTGTGTGCGCTGCGACCTGGGTCCCACAGAGCTCGAACCCCCCCTGCCCGTGAAGGGATCCGCGGCCTGTGGTCCCTGGTGTCCGCAAAAGGCATTCACCTGCGGAGAACCTGGGCCCAGGTGAGCGGGACCAGGCCCCACGGCAGGAGCCTGGGGAGGCCACTGGAGCCCCGGGGGCCAGGGCTGGGCATTTTCCCGGGTGCTCTCTCGGGTCCCAGGCGCCCTCTCTCGCCCGGGGAGTGCCCACGCCGTCCCCTGAGCCCCGCAGGACGCCTGCATCCCGCCATAAGCGGCCCACCTCGTCCATGGAGCTGGAACACATGGGGCCGGGGTGCGAGCAACTGGCCTACGTGGCTGCAAACCCGCAGACCCCTCCGTCCCGTCCCCACCACTGCGAAGATCCCCCTGTTCTTCCATCCGTAAAGGGGTCCCCCTTTACGGATGGAAGAACAGGGGGGAGGCCCCCAGGAGATGGCTTTTGTCGGAGCCACGGCTGGGTGGTTTCGGGCCAAGAGGCGGGGCCGCGCAGGCGCAAGCAGGCCCCACCCCAAGAGCATCCCTCCGGGCAACGTGCCCCCCCCTTGAGATATCAGGCCAGGTCCACAGGGTCCCTGGGCTGGTGTCAGAGTTAACGGAGGCCCTCCCTGCCACCCAGAGGACCGCGCGTTTTCCCGTGGACCAAACTTCCCAGCAGCTCTCCCACCCCCGCAGAGGCAGAGTGCCAGGAAAGAACTAGGGACCTGGTGCCTGGAAGAGGGGCCGGCCACGGTTCCGCGCCAGGTGGAGCGGTTCCGGGCGGGCGGGCGGGACCCTCGACCAAGGACCGGTTCTCCCTTGGGGAGTCTGGCCTGTGCCCCGCCTGGGAGGCTAAGAGCCTTGCTTCGCCTGCAAAGCCCCCACCCTGCCACAAGGCGGCAGACTTGGACCCAGCCGCTTCAACCCTCCAGTCTCTGCGGAACCACCCAAAAATGGAGTGTGACCGCTGCGACCTCAGTCCCCCAGAGCTCCAACCCCCACCTCTGTGAGGGAATCGGCGACCTCCTGTCCTTGGCGTCCGCAAAAGGCATTCACCTGCGGTGAACCTGGGCCTCGGGCGAACACGGTCAGGCCCCATGGTAGGAGCCCGGGGAGGCAATGGCAGCCTCTGCGGCCAGGCCTCGGACTCTCCCCGGGGCTCTCTCGGGTCCCAGGCGCCCTCTCTCGCCCGGGGTGTGCCCACGCCGTCCCCTGACCCCCGCAGGACGCCTGCATCCCGCCATAAGCGGCCCACCTCGTCCATGGAGCTGGGACACATGGGGCCGGGGTGCCAGCAACTGGCCTACGTGGCTGCAAACCCGCAGACCCCTCCGTCCCGTCCCCACCACTGCGAAGATCCCCCTGTTCTTCCATCCGTAAAGGGGTCCCCCTTTACGGATGGAAGAACAGGGGGGAGGCCCCCAGGAGATGGCTTTTGTCCGAGCCGCGGCTGGGTGGTTTCGGGCCAAGAGGCGGGGCCGCGCAGGCGCAAGCAGGCCCCACCCCAAGAGCATCCCTCCGGGCAACGTGCCCCCCCCTTGAGATATCAGGCCAGGTCCACAGGGTCCCTGGGCTGGTGTCAGAGTTAACGGAGGCCCTCCCTGCCACCCAGAGGACCGCGCGTTTTCCCGTGGACCACACTTGCCAGCCCGTCTCCCACCCCGCCAGAGGCAGAGTGCCAGGGAAGAGCTAGGGACCTGGGGCCGGGAAGAGGGGCCGGCCACGGTTCCGGGCCAGGTGGGGCGGGCCCGGGCGGGCGGGACCCACGCCCAGGGACCGGGTCTCCCTGGGGGTCTCGGGCCAGAGACCTACCTGGGGGGCTAAGAGTCTCTCTTGGCTCAAACGGCCCCACCTTGCCCCGAGGCGGAAAACTTGGACCGAGACGCTTCTACTCTCTAAAGTCTGGGCTGAACTTTGCGAGAAGGGACTGTGTGCGCTGCGACCTGGGTCCCACAGAGCTCGAACCCCCCCTGCCCGTGAAGGGATCCACGGCCTGTGGTCCCTGGTGTCCGCAAAAGGCATTCACCTGCGGAGAACCTGGGCCCAGGTGAGCGGGACCAGGCCCCACGGCAGGAGCCTGGGGAGGCCACTGGAGCCCCGGGGGCCAGGGCTGGGCATTTTCCCGGGTGCTCTCTCGGGTCCCAGGCGCCCTCTCTCGCCCGGGGAGTGCCCACGCTGTCCCCTGACCCCCGCAGGACGCCTGCATCGGGCCATAAGCGACCCACCTCGTCCATGGAGCTGGGACACATGGGGCCGGGGTGCGAGCAACTGGCCTACGTGGCTGCAAACCCGCAGACCCCTCCGTCCCGTCCCCACCACTGCGAAGATCCCCCTGTTCTTCCATCCGTAAAGGGGTCCCCCTTTACGGATGGAAGAACAGGGGGGAGGCCCCCAGGAGATGGCTTTTGTCCGAGCCGCGGCTGGGTGGTTTCGGGCCAAGAGGCGGGGCCGCGCAGGCGCAAGCAGGCCCCACCCCAAGAGCATCCCTCCGGGCAACGTGCCCCCCCCTTGAGATATCAGGCCAGGTCCACAGGGTCCCTGGGCTGGTGTCAGAGTTAACGGAGGCCCTCCCTGCCACCCAGAGGACCGCGCGTTTTCCCGTGGACCAAACTTCCCAGCAGCTCTCCCACCCCCGCAGAGGCAGAGTGCCAGGAAAGAACTAGGGACCTGGTGCCTGGAAGAGGGGCCGGCCACGGTTCCGCGCCAGGTGGAGCGGTTCCGGGCGGGCGGGCGGGACCCTCGACCAAGGACCGGTTCTCCCTTGGGGAGTCTGGCCTGTGCCCCGCCTGGGAGGCTAAGAGCCTTGCTTCGCCTGCAAAGCCCCCACCCTGCCACAAGGCGGCAGACTTGGACCCAGCCGCTTCACCCCTCCAGTCTCTGCGGAACCACCCAAAAATGGAGTGTTACCGCTGCGACCTCAGTCCCCCAGAGCTCCAACCCCCACCTCTGTGAGGGAATCGGCGACCTCCTGTCCTTGGCGTCCGCAAAAGGCATTCACCTGCGGTGAACCTGGGCCTCGGGCGAACACGGTCAGGCCCCATGGTAGGAGCCCGGGGAGGCAATGGCAGCCTCTGCGGCCAGGCCTCGGACTCTCCCCGGGGCTCTCTCGGGTCCCAGGCGCCCTCTCTCGCCCGGGGAGTGCCCACGCCGTCCCCTGACCCCCGCAGGACGCCTGCATCCCGCCATAAGCGGCCCACCTCGTCCATGGAGCTGGGACACATGGGGCCGGGGTGCCAGCAACTGGCCTACGTGGCTGCAAACCCGCAGACCCCTCCGTCCCGTCCCCACCACTGCGAAGATCCCCCTGTTCTTCCATCCGTAAAGGGGTTCCCCTTTACGGATGGAAGAACAGGGGGGAGGCCCCCAGGAGATGGCTTTTGTCCGAGCCGCGGCTGGGTGGTTTCGGGCCAAGAGGCGGGGCCGCGCAGGTGCAAGCAGGCCCCACCCCAAGAGCATCCCTCCGGGCAACGTGCCCCCCCCTTGAGATATCAGGCCAGGTCCACAGGGTCCCTGGGCTGGTGTCAGAGTTAACGGAGGCCCTCCCTGCCACCCAGAGGACCGCGCGTTTTCCCGTGGACCACACTTGCCAGCCCGTCTCCCACCCCGCCAGAGGCAGAGTGCCAGGGAAGAGCTAGGGACCTGGTGCCTGGAAGAGGGGCCGGCCACGGTTCCGGGCCAGGTGGGGCTGGCCCGGGCGGGCGGGACCCACGCCCAGGGACCGGGTCTCCCTGGGGGTCTCGGGCCTGAGACCTGCCTGGGGGGCTAAGAGTCTCTCTTGGCTCAAACGGCCCCACCCTGCCCCGAGGCGGAAACCTTGGACCGAGACGCTTCTACTCTCTAAAGTCTGGGCTGAACTTTGCGAGAAGGGACTGTGTGCGCTGCGACCTGGGTCCCACAGAGCTCGAACCCCCCCTGCCCGTGAAGGGATCCGCGGCCTGTGGTCCCTGGTGTCCGCAAAAGGCATTCACCTGCGGAGAACCTGGGCCCAGGTGAGCGGGACCAGGCCCCACGGCAGGAGCCTGGGGAGGTCACTGGAGCCCCGGGGGCCAGGGCTGGGCATTTTCCCGGGTGCTCTCTCGGGTCCCAGGCGCCCTCTCTCGCCCGGGGAGTGCCCACGCCGTCCCCTGAGCCCCGCAGGACGCCTGCATCGGGCCATAAGCGGCCCACCTCGTCCATGGAGCTGGGACACATGGGGCCGGGGTGCGAGCAACTGGCCTACGTGGCTGCAAACCCGCAGACCCCTCCGTCCCGTCCCCACCACTGCGAAGATCCCCCTGTTCTTCCATCCGTAAAGGGGTCCCCCTTTACGGATGGAAGAACAGGGGGGAGGCCCCCAGGAGATGGCTTTTGTCCGAGCCGCGGCTGGGTGGTTTCGGGCCAAGAGGCGGGGCCGCGCAGGCGCAAGCAGTCCCCACCCCAAGAGCATCCCTCCGGGCAACGTGCCCCCCCCTTGAGATATCAGGCCAGGTCCACAGGGTCCCTGGGCTGGTGTCAGAGTTAACGGAGGCCCTCCCTGCCACCCAGAGGACCGCGCGTTTTCCCGTGGACCAAACTTCCCAGCAGCTCTCCCACCCCCGCAGAGGCAGAGTGCCAGGAACGAACTAGAGACCTGGTGCCTGGAAGAGGGGCCGGCCACGGTTCCGCGCCAGGTGGAGCGGTTCCGGGCGGGCGGGCGGGACCCTCGACCAAGGACCGGTTCTCCCTTGGGGAGTCTGGCCTGTGCCCCGCCTGGGAGGCTAAGAGCCTTGCTTCGCCTGCAAAGCCCCCACCCTGCCACAAGGCGGCAGACTTGGACCCAGCCGCTTCAACCCTCCAGTCTCTGCGGAACCACCCAAAAATGGAGTGTGACCGCTGCGACCTCAGTCCCCCAGAGCTCCAACCCCCACCTCTGTGAGGGAATCGGCGACCTGCTGTCCTTGGCGTCCGCAAAAGGCATTCACCTGCGGTGAACCTGGGCCTCGGGCGAACACGGTCAGGCCCCATGGTAGGAGCCCGGGGAGGCAATGGCAGCCTCTGCGGCCAGGCCTCGGACTCTCCCCGGGGCTCTCTCGGGTCCCAGGCGCCCTCTCTCGCCCGGGGAGTGCCCACGCCGTCCCCTGACCCCCGCAGGACGCCTGCATCCCGCCATAAGCGGCCCACCTCGTCCATGGAGCTGGGACACATGGGGCCGGGGTGCCAGCAACTGGCCTACGTGGCTGCAAACCCGCAGACCCCTCCGTCCCGTCCCCACCACTGCGAAGATCCCCCTGTTCTTCCATCCGTAAAGGGGTCCCCCTTTACGGATGGAAGAACAGGGGGGAGGCCCCCAGGAGATGGCTTTTGTCCGAGCCGCGGCTGGGTGGTTTCGGGCCAAGAGGCGGGGCCGCGCAGGCGCAAGCAGGCCCCACCCCAAGAGCATCCCTCCGGGCAACGTGCCCCCCCCTTGAGATATCAGGCCAGGTCCACAGGGTCCCTGGGCTGGTGTCAGAGTTAACGGAGGCCCTCCCTGCCACCCAGAGGACCGCGCGTTTTCCCGTGGACCACACTTGCCAGCCCGTCTCCCACCCCGCCAGAGGCAGAGTGCCAGGGAAGAGCTAGGGACCTGGGGCCGGGAAGAGGGGCCGGCCACGGTTCCGGGCCAGGTGGGGCGGGCCCGGGCGGGCGGGACCCACGCCCAGGGACCGGGTCTCCCTGGGGGTCTCGGGCCTGAGACCTGCCTGGGGGGCTAAGAGTCTCTCTTGGCTCAAACGGCCCCACCCTGCCCCGAGGCGGAAAACTTGGACCGAGACGCTTCTACTCTCTAAAGTCTGGGCTGAACTTTGCGAGAAGGGACTGTGTGCGCTGCGACCTGGGTCCCACAGAGCTCGAAACCCCCCTGCCCGTGAAGGGATCCGCGGCCTGTGGTCCCTGGTGTCCGCAAAAGGCATTCACCTGCGGAGAACCTGGGCCCAGGTGAGCGGGACCAGGCCCCACGGCAGGAGCCTGGGGAGGTCACTGGAGCCCCGGGGGCCAGGGCTGGGCATTTTCCCGGGTGCTCTCTCGGGTCCCAGGCGCCCTCTCTCGCCCGGGGAGTGCCCACGCCGTCCCCTGAGCCCCGCAGGACGCCTGCATCGGGCCATAAGCGGCCCACCTCGTCCATGGAGCTGGGACACATGGGGCCGGGGTGCGAGCAACTGGCCTACGTGGCTGCAAACCCGCAGACCCCTCCGTCCCGTCCCCACCACTGCGAAGATCCCCCTGTTCTTCCATCCGTAAAGGGGTCCCCCTTTACGGATGGAAGAACAGGGGGGAGGCCCCCAGGAGATGGCTTTTGTCCGAGCCGCGGCTGGGTGGTTTCGGGCCAAGAGGCGGGGCCGCGCAGGCGCAAGCAGTCCCCACCCCAAGAGCATCCCTCCGGGCAACGTGCCCCCCCCTTGAGATATCAGGCCAGGTCCACAGGGTCCCTGGGCTGGTGTCAGAGTTAACGGAGGCCCTCCCTGCCACCCAGAGGACCGCGCGTTTTCCCGTGGACCAAACTTCCCAGCAGCTCTCCCACCCCCGCAGAGGCAGAGTGCCAGGAACGAACTAGAGACCTGGTGCCTGGAAGAGGGGCCGGCCACGGTTCCGCGCCAGGTGGAGCGGTTCCGGGCGGGCGGGCGGGACCCTCGACCAAGGACCGGTTCTCCCTTGGGGAGTCTGGCCTGTGCCCCGCCTGGGAGGCTAAGAGCCTTGCTTCGCCTGCAAAGCCCCCACCCTGCCACAAGGCGGCAGACTTGGACCCAGCCGCTTCAACCCTCCAGTCTCTGCGGAACCACCCAAAAATGGAGTGTGACCGCTGCGACCTCAGTCCCCCAGAGCTCCAACCCCCACCTCTGTGAGGGAATCGGCGACCTGCTGTCCTTGGCGTCCGCAAAAGGCATTCACCTGCGGTGAACCTGGGCCTCGGGCGAACACGGTCAGGCCCCATGGTAGGAGCCCGGGGAGGCAATGGCAGCCTCTGCGGCCAGGCCTCGGACTCTCCCCGGGGCTCTCTCGGGTCCCAGGCGCCCTCTCTCGCCCGGGGAGTGCCCACGCCGTCCCCTGACCCCCGCAGGACGCCTGCATCCCGCCATAAGCGGCCCACCTCGTCCATGGAGCTGGGACACATGGGGCCGGGGTGCCAGCAACTGGCCTACGTGGCTGCAAACCCGCAGACCCCTCCGTCCCGTCCCCACCACTGCGAAGATCCCCCTGTTCTTCCATCCGTAAAGGGGTCCCCCTTTACGGATGGAAGAACAGGGGGGAGGCCCCCAGGAGATGGCTTTTGTCCGAGCCGCGGCTGGGTGGTTTCGGGCCAAGAGGCGGGGCCGCGCAGGCGCAAGCAGGCCCCACCCCAAGAGCATCCCTCCGGGCAACGTGCCCCCCCCTTGAGATATCAGGCCAGGTCCACAGGGTCCCTGGGCTGGTGTCAGAGTTAACGGAGGCCCTCCCTGCCACCCAGAGGACCGCGCGTTTTCCCGTGGACCACACTTGCCAGCCCGTCTCCCACCCCGCCAGAGGCAGAGTGCCAGGGAAGAGCTAGGGACCTGGGGCCGGGAAGAGGGGCCGGCCACGGTTCCGGGCCAGGTGGGGCGGGCCCGGGCGGGCGGGACCCACGCCCAGGGACCGGGTCTCCCTGGGGGTCTCGGGCCTGAGACCTGCCTGGGGGGCTAAGAGTCTCTCTTGGCTCAAACGGCCCCACCCTGCCCCGAGGCGGAAAACTTGGACCGAGACGCTTCTACTCTCTAAAGTCTGGGCTGAACTTTGCGAGAAGGGACTGTGTGCGCTGCGACCTGGGTCCCACAGAGCTCGAACCCCCCCTGCCCGTGAAGGGATCCGCGGCCTGTGGTCCCTGGTGTCCGCAAAAGGCATTCACCTGCGGAGAACCTGGGCCCAGGTGAGAGGGACCAGGCCCCACGGCAGGAGCCTGGGGAGGCCACTGGAGCCCCGGGGGCCAGGGCTGGGCATTTTCCCGGGTGCTCTCTCGGGTCCCAGGCGCCCTCTCTCGCCCGGGGAGTGCCCACGCCGTCCCCTGAGCCCCGCAGGATGCCTGCATCCCGCCATAAGCGGCCCACCTCGTCCATGGAGCTGGAACACATGGGGCCGGGGTGCGAGCAACTGGCCTACGTGGCTGCAAACCCGCAGACCCCTCCGTCCCGTCCCCACCACTGCGAAGATCCCCCTGTTCTTCCATCCGTAAAGGGGTCCCCCTTTACGGATGGAAGAACAGGGGGGAGGCCCCCAGGAGATGGCTTTTGTCCGAGCCGCGGCTGGGTGGTTTCGGGCCAAGAGGCGGGGCCGCGCAGGCGCAAGCAGGCCCCACCCCAAGAGCATCCCTCCGGGCAACGTGCCCCCCCCTTGAGATATCAGGCCAGGTCCACAGGGTCCCTGGGCTGGTGTCAGAGTTAACGGAGGCCCTCCCTGCCACCCAGAGGACCGCGCGTTTTCCCGTGGACCAAACTTCCCAGCAGCTCTCCCACCCCCGCAGAGGCAGAGTGCCAGGAACGAACTAGGGACCTGGTGCCTGGAAGAGGGGCCGGCCACGGTTCCGCGCCAGGTGGAGCGGTTCCGGGCGGGCGGGCGGGACCCTCGACCAAGGACCGGTTCTCCCTTGGGGAGTCTGGCCTGTGCCCCGCCTGGGAGGCTAAGAGCCTTGCTTCGCCTGCAAAGCCCCCACCCTGCCACAAGGCGGCAGACTTGGACCCAGCCGCTTCAACCCTCCAGTCTCTGCGGAACCACCCAAAAATGGAGTGTGACCGCTGCGACCTCAGTCCCCCAGAGCTCCAACCCCCACCTCTGTGAGGGAATCGGCGACCTGCTGTCCTTGGCGTCCGCAAAAGGCATTCACCTGCGGTGAACCTGGGCCTCGGGCGAACACGGTCAGGCCCCATGGTAGGAGCCCGGGGAGGCAATGGCAGCCTCTGCGGCCAGGCCTCGGACTCTCCCCGGGGCTCTCTCGGGTCCCAGGCGCCCTCTCTCGCCCGGGGAGTGCCCACGCCGTCCCCTGACCCCCGCAGGACGCCTGCATCCCGCCATAAGCGGCCCACCTCGTCCATGGAGCTGGGACACATGGGGCCGGGGTGCCAGCAACTGGCCTACGTGGCTGCAAACCCGCAGACCCCTCCGTCCCGTCCCCACCACTGCGAAGATCCCCCTGTTCTTCCATCCGTAAAGGGGTCCCCCTTTACGGATGGAAGAACAGGGGGGAGGCCCCCAGGAGATGGCTTTTGTCCGAGCCGCGGCTGGGTGGTTTCGGGCCAAGAGGCGGGGCCGCGCAGGCGCAAGCAGGCCCCACCCCAAGAGCATCCCTCCGGGCAACGTGCCCCCCCCTTGAGATATCAGGCCAGGTCCACAGGGTCCCTGGGCTGGTGTCAGAGTTAACGGAGGCCCTCCCTGCCACCCAGAGGACCGCGCGTTTTCCCGTGGACCACACTTGCCAGCCCGTCTCCCACCCCGCCAGAGGCAGAGTGCCAGGGAAGAGCTAGGGACCTGGGGCCGGGAAGAGGGGCCTGCCACGGTTCCGGGCCAGGTGGGGCGGGCCCGGGCGGGCGGGACCCACGCCCAGGGACCGGGTCTCCCTGGGGGTCTCGGGCCTGAGACCTGCCTGGGGGGCTAAGAGTCTCTCTTGGCTCAAACGGCCCCACCCTGCCCCGAGGCGGAAAACTTGGACCGAGACGCTTCTACTCTCTAAAGTCTGGGCTGAACTTTGCGAGAAGGGACTGTGTGCGCTGCGACCTGGGTCCCACAGAGCTCGAACCCCCCCTGCCCGTGAAGGGATCCGCGGCCTGTGGTCCCTGGTGTCCGCAAAAGGCATTCACCTGCGGAGAACCTGGGCCCAGTGAGCGGGACCAGGCCCCACGGCAGGAGCCTGGGGAGGCCACTGGAGCCCCGGGGGCCAGGGCTGGGCATTTTCCCGGGTGCTCTCTCGTGTCCCAGGCGCCCTCTCTCGCCCGGGGAGTGCCCACGCCGTCCCCTGAGCCCCGATAGACGCCTGCATCCCGCCATAAGCGGCCCACCTCGTCCATGGAGCTGGAACACATGGGGCCGGGGTGCCAGCAACTGGCCTACGTGGCTGCAAACCCGCAGACCTCTCGGTCCCGTCCCCACCACTGCGAAGATCCCCCTGTTCTTCCATCCGTAAAGGGGTCCCCCTTTACGGATGGAAGAACAGGGGGGAGGCCCCCAGGAGATGGCTTTTGTCCGAGCCGCGGCTGGGTGGTTTCGGGCCAAGAGGCGGGGCCGCGCAGGCGCAAGCAGGCCCCACCCCAAGAGCATCCCTCCGGGCAACGTGCCCCCCCCTTGAGATATCAGGCCAGGTCCACAGGGTCCCTGGGCTGGTGTCAGAGTTAACGGAGGCCCTCCCTGCCACCCAGAGGACCGCGCGTTTTCCCGTGGACCACACTTGCCAGCCCGTCTCCCACCCCGCCAGAGGCAGAGTGCCAGGGAAGAGCTAGGGACCTGGGGCCGGGAAGAGGGGCCGGCCAGGGTTCCGGGCCAGGTGGGGCGGGCCCGGGCGGGCGGGACCCACGCCCAGGGACCGGGTCTCCCTGGGGGTCTCGGGCCTGAGACCTGCCTGGGGGGCTAAGAGTCTCTCTTGGCTCAAACGGCCCCACCCTGCCCCGAGGCGGAAAACTTGGACCGAGACGCTTCTACTCTCTAAAGTCTGGGCTGAACTTTGCGAGAAGGGACTGTGTGCGCTGCGACCTGGGTCCCACAGAGCTCGAACCCCCCCTGCCCGTGAAGGGATCCGCGGCCTGTGGTCCCTGGTGTCCGCAAAAGGCATTCACCTGCGGAGAACCTGGGCCCAGGTGAGCGGGACCAGGCCCCACGGCAGGAGCCTGGGGAGGCCACTGGAGCCCCGGGGGCCAGGGCTGGGCATTTTCCCGGGTGCTCTCTCGGGTCCCAGGCGCCCTCTCTCGCCCGGGGAGTGCCCACGCCGTCCCCTGAGCCCCGCAGGACGCCTGCATCCCGCCATAAGCGGCCCACCTCGTCCATGGAGCTGGAACACATGGGGCCGGGGTGCGAGCAACTGGCCTACGTGGCTGCAAACCCGCAGACCCCTCCGTCCCGTCCCCACCACTGCGAAGATCCCCCTGTTCTTCCATCCGTAAAGGGGTCCCCCTTTACGGATGGAAGAACAGGGGGGAGGCCCCCAGGAGATGGCTTTTGTCGGAGCCACGGCTGGGTGGTTTCGGGCCAAGAGGCGGGGCCGCGCAGGCGCAAGCAGGCCCCACCCCAAGAGCATCCCTCCGGGCAACGTGCCCCCCCCTTGAGATATCAGGCCAGGTCCACAGGGTCCCTGGGCTGGTGTCAGAGTTAACGGAGGCCCTCCCTGCCACCCAGAGGACCGCGCGTTTTCCCGTGGACCAAACTTCCCAGCAGCTCTCCCACCCCCGCAGAGGCAGAGTGCCAGGAAAGAACTAGGGACCTGGTGCCTGGAAGAGGGGCCGGCCACGGTTCCGCGCCAGGTGGAGCGGTTCCGGGCGGGCGGGCGGGACCCTCGACCAAGGACCGGTTCTCCCTTGGGGAGTCTGGCCTGTGCCCCGCCTGGGAGGCTAAGAGCCTTGCTTCGCCTGCAAAGCCCCCACCCTGCCACAAGGCGGCAGACTTGGACCCAGCCGCTTCAACCCTCCAGTCTCTGCGGAACCACCCAAAAATGGAGTGTGACCGCTGCGACCTCAGTCCCCCAGAGCTCCAACCCCCACCTCTGTGAGGGAATCGGCGACCTCCTGTCCTTGGCGTCCGCAAAAGGCATTCACCTGCGGTGAACCTGGGCCTCGGGCGAACACGGTCAGGCCCCATGGTAGGAGCCCGGGGAGGCAATGGCAGCCTCTGCGGCCAGGCCTCGGACTCTCCCCGGGGCTCTCTCGGGTCCCAGGCGCCCTCTCTCGCCCGGGGAGTGCCCACGCCGTCCCCTGACCCCCGCAGGACGCCTGCATCCCGCCATAAGCGGCCCACCTCGTCCATGGAGCTGGGACACATGGGGCCGGGGTGCCAGCAACTGGCCTACGTGGCTGCAAACCCGCAGACCCCTCCGTCCCGTCCCCACCACTGCGAAGATCCCCCTGTTCTTCCATCCGTAAAGGGGTCCCCCTTTACGGATGGAAGAACAGGGGGGAGGCCCCCAGGAGATGGCTTTTGTCCGAGCCGCGGCTGGGTGGTTTCGGGCCAAGAGGCGGGGCCGCGCAGGCGCAAGCAGGCCCCACCCCAAGAGCATCCCTCCGGGCAACGTGCCCCCCCCTTGAGATATCAGGCCAGGTCCACAGGGTCCCTGGGCTGGTGTCAGAGTTAACGGAGGCCCTCCCTGCCACCCAGAGGACCGCGCGTTTTCCCGTGGACCACACTTGCCAGCCCGTCTCCCACCCCGCCAGAGGCAGAGTGCCAGGGAAGAGCTAGGGACCTGGGGCCGGGAAGAGGGGCCGGCCACGGTTCCGGGCCAGGTGGGGCGGGCCCGGGCGGGCGGGACCCACGCCCAGGGACCGGGTCTCCCTGGGGGTCTCGGGCCTGAGACCTGCCTGGGGGGCTAAGAGTCTCTCTTGGCTCAAACGGCCCCACCCTGCCCCGAGGCGGAAAACTTGGACCGAGACGCTTCTACTCTCTAAAGTCTGGGCTGAACTTTGCGAGAAGGGACTGTGTGCGCTGCGACCTGGGTCCCACAGAGCTCGAACCCCCCCTGCCCGTGAAGGGATCCGCGGCCTGTGGTCCCTGGTGTCCGCAAAAGGCATTCACCTGCGGAGAACCTGGGCCCAGGTGAGCGGGACCAGGCCCCACGGCAGGAGCCTGGGGAGGCCACTGGAGCCCCGGGGGCCAGGGCTGGGCATTTTCCCGGGTGCTCTCTCGGGTCCCAGGCGCCCTCTCTCGCCCGGGGAGTGCCCACGCCGTCCCCTGAGCCCCGCAGGACGCCTGCATCCCGCCATAAGCGGCCCACCTCGTCCATGGAGCTGGAACACATGGGGCCGGGGTGCGAGCAACTGGCCTACGTGGCTGCAAACCCGCAGACCCCTCCGTCCCGTCCCCACCACTGCGAAGATCCCCCTGTTCTTCCATCCGTAAAGGGGTCCCCCTTTACGGATGGAAGAACAGGGGGGAGGCCCCCAGGAGATGGCTTTTGTCGGAGCCACGGCTGGGTGGTTTCGGGCCAAGAGGCGGGGCCGCGCAGGCGCAAGCAGGCCCCACCCCAAGAGCATCCCTCCGGGCAACGTGCCCCCCCCTTGAGATATCAGGCCAGGTCCACAGGGTCCCTGGGCTGGTGTCAGAGTTAACGGAGGCCCTCCCTGCCACCCAGAGGACCGCGCGTTTTCCCGTGGACCAAACTTCCCAGCAGCTCTCCCACCCCCGCAGAGGCAGAGTGCCAGGAAAGAACTAGGGACCTGGTGCCTGGAAGAGGGGCCGGCCACGGTTCCGCGCCAGGTGGAGCGGTTCCGGGCGGGCGGGCGGGACCCTCGACCAAGGACCGGTTCTCCCTTGGGGAGTCTGGCCTGTGCCCCGCCTGGGAGGCTAAGAGCCTTGCTTCGCCTGCAAAGCCCCCACCCTGCCACAAGGCGGCAGACTTGGACCCAGCCGCTTCAACCCTCCAGTCTCTGCGGAACCACCCAAAAATGGAGTGTGACCGCTGCGACCTCAGTCCCCCAGAGCTCCAACCCCCACCTCTGTGAGGGAATCGGCGACCTCCTGTCCTTGGCGTCCGCAAAAGGCATTCACCTGCGGTGAACCTGGGCCTCGGGCGAACACGGTCAGGCCCCATGGTAGGAGCCCGGGGAGGCAATGGCAGCCTCTGCGGCCAGGCCTCGGACTCTCCCCGGGGCTCTCTCGGGTCCCAGGCGCCCTCTCTCGCCCGGGGTGTGCCCACGCCGTCCCCTGACCCCCGCAGGACGCCTGCATCCCGCCATAAGCGGCCCACCTCGTCCATGGAGCTGGGACACATGGGGCCGGGGTGCCAGCAACTGGCCTACGTGGCTGCAAACCCGCAGACCCCTCCGTCCCGTCCCCACCACTGCGAAGATCCCCCTGTTCTTCCATCCGTAAAGGGGTCCCCCTTTACGGATGGAAGAACAGGGGGGAGGCCCCCAGGAGATGGCTTTTGTCCGAGCCGCGGCTGGGTGGTTTCGGGCCAAGAGGCGGGGCCGCGCAGGCGCAAGCAGGCCCCACCCCAAGAGCATCCCTCCGGGCAACGTGCCCCCCCCTTGAGATATCAGGCCAGGTCCACAGGGTCCCTGGGCTGGTGTCAGAGTTAACGGAGGCCCTCCCTGCCACCCAGAGGACCGCGCGTTTTCCCGTGGACCACACTTGCCAGCCCGTCTCCCACCCCGCCAGAGGCAGAGTGCCAGGGAAGAGCTAGGGACCTGGGGCCGGGAAGAGGGGCCGGCCACGGTTCCGGGCCAGGTGGGGCGGGCCCGGGCGGGCGGGACCCACGCCCAGGGACCGGGTCTCCCTGGGGGTCTCGGGCCAGAGACCTACCTGGGGGGCTAAGAGTCTCTCTTGGCTCAAACGGCCCCACCTTGCCCCGAGGCGGAAAACTTGGACCGAGACGCTTCTACTCTCTAAAGTCTGGGCTGAACTTTGCGAGAAGGGACTGTGTGCGCTGCGACCTGGGTCCCACAGAGCTCGAACCCCCCCTGCCCGTGAAGGGATCCGCGGCCTGTGGTCCCTGGTGTCCGCAAAAGGCATTCACCTGCGGAGAACCTGGGCCCAGGTGAGCGGGACCAGGCCCCACGGCAGGAGCCTGGGGAGGTCACTGGAGCCCCGGGGGCCAGGGCTGGGCATTTTCCCGGGTGCTCTCTCGGGTCCCAGGCGCCCTCTCTCGCCCGGGGAGTGCCCACGCCGTCCCCTGAGCCCCGCAGGACGCCTGCATCGGGCCATAAGCGGCCCACCTCGTCCATGGAGCTGGGACACATGGGGCCGGGGTGCGAGCAACTGGCCTACGTGGCTGCAAACCCGCAGACCCCTCCGTCCCGTCCCCACCACTGCGAAGATCCCCCTGTTCTTCCATCCGTAAAGGGGTCCCCCTTTACGGATGGAAGAACAGGGGGGAGGCCCCCAGGAGATGGCTTTTGTCCGAGCCGCGGCTGGGTGGTTTCGGGCCAAGAGGCGGGGCCGCGCAGGCGCAAGCAGTCCCCACCCCAAGAGCATCCCTCCGGGCAACGTGCCCCCCCCTTGAGATATCAGGCCAGGTCCACAGGGTCCCTGGGCTGGTGTCAGAGTTAACGGAGGCCCTCCCTGCCACCCAGAGGACCGCGCGTTTTCCCGTGGACCAAACTTCCCAGCAGCTCTCCCACCCCCGCAGAGGCAGAGTGCCAGGAACGAACTAGGGACCTGGTGCCTGGAAGAGGGGCCGGCCACGGTTCCGCGCCAGGTGGAGCGGTTCCGGGCGGGCGGGCGGGACCCTCGACCAAGGACCGGTTCTCCCTTGGGGAGTCTGGCCTGTGCCCCGCCTGGGAGGCTAAGAGCCTTGCTTCGCCTGCAAAGCCCCCACCCTGCCACAAGGCGGCAGACTTGGACCCAGCCGCTTCAACCCTCCAGTCTCTGCGGAACCACCCAAAAATGGAGTGTGACCGCTGCGACCTCAGTCCCCCAGAGCTCCAACCCCCACCTCTGTGAGGGAATCGGCGACCTGCTGTCCTTGGCGTCCGCAAAAGGCATTCACCTGCGGTGAACCTGGGCCTCGGGCGAACACGGTCAGGCCCCATGGTAGGAGCCCGGGGAGGCAATGGCAGCCTCTGCGGCCAGGCCTCGGACTCTCCCCGGGGCTCTCTCGGGTCCCAGGCGCCCTCTCTCGCCCGGGGAGTGCCCACGCCGTCCCCTGACCCCCGCAGGACGCCTGCATCCCGCCATAAGCGGCCCACCTCGTCCATGGAGCTGGGACACATGGGGCCGGGGTGCCAGCAACTGGCCTACGTGGCTGCAAACCCGCAGACCCCTCCGTCCCGTCCCCACCACTGCGAAGATCCCCCTGTTCTTCCATCCGTAAAGGGGTCCCCCTTTACGGATGGAAGAACAGGGGGGAGGCCCCCAGGAGATGGCTTTTGTCCGAGCCGGGGCTGGGTGGTTTCGGGCCAAGAGGCGGGGCCGCGCAGGCGCAAGCAGGCCCCACTCCAAGAGCATCCCTCCGGGCAACGTGCCCCCCCCTTGAGATATCAGGCCAGGTCCACAGGGTCCCTGGGCTGGTGTCAGAGTTAACGGAGGCCCTCCCTGCCACCCAGAGGACCGCGCGTTTTCCCGTGGACCACACTTGCCAGCCCGTCTCCCACCCCGCCAGAGGCAGAGTGCCAGGGAAGAGCTAGGGACCTGGGGCCGGGAAGAGGGGCCGGCCACGGTTCCGGGCCAGGTGGGGCGGGCCCGGGCGGGCGGGACCCACGCCCAGGGACCGGGTCTCCCTGG